>NC_064619.1:216703084-217007743 GCF_023898315.1 Schistocerca nitens
ACATTTTAACTGGCTATCTGCCATTTGGTACGTATCCAATTTACAGAGTGTATTAGTCTGTAACAGGTCCCAGCAATGGTATGCCTTTACTTATTTAATCTTGTTTGAATTATCTGATTATTCCTTTAAATGGTTCAACTATGGGACTTAACATCTGAGGTCATCAGTCCCCTAGAACTTAGAACTACTTAAACCTAACTAACCTAAGGACATCACACACATCCATGCCCCAGACAGGATTCGAACCTGCGACCGTAGCGGTCGCGCGGTTCCAGCCTGAAGCGCCTAGAACCGCTCGGCCACCCCGGCCGGCTATTCCTTTAAATGAATTTGTACGTTGTTCCTTGTTATTTCTAGGAAGGTTAACTTGCAACGTTACGAGCGGGCCGCTCCTATACTGAAGTTCTAATAGTTGGTTTCCTTGGAAAAAAAACCTTTAACAGCCCATGTAAGTATTGCTTTGTATGTTAATTTCTATCAAACTTGCTTGCTGTTTGTTGTTTGGTGTATGTTGACAGTTTTGTATCGGTAGTGTTGATGTGTTGCTCTTTTGCTGGTCCGGGGCAGTGACGCGTTTTCCTTCTGCTTCGGCGGCTTTCCCATCATCGCACGAGGTCTAGGTGTTGGCGGATCACACGTTCTTCTGCGGATCTCGTGTTCCAGCTTCAACTTGAATAGTTTATTGTGATTCTTTGGGTGTCATGCTGTGGCGGAGGTGTCGCTGGATTAGGACTTGGTTTTTGTAAGGTCCTTGTGTGCATATGAGGAAAGGTTTTGGGCAAACTGAGCATTAAGTTTCTTGACTTATAAAAAAAATCAGGGATACGTGTAATTATCATTTTAATAGTGGTTTAGTGTTTTAGGAGCCCGATAATTTATTTATATACTTGATTTATGTATAACAGCCTTGTGACAAAAGAATGAAATATTACTGTTTCCTACTGGTTTTACTCGTGGTCAGCTTGGCCATATCTTGTCTATGTGCGAGCAGAATGACGTTGCTTACGACACCACAGTTCCGTCATTTGCTTTACGCTCCCTAGTATTTTCAGTAAAAGGAAAATTTAATGTTCAGTGGACAGGTATGCATTTTTAATGCCTTTTATTTAACATTTGTTGACCTTGTATTCAAGTCCTGTTCCAGCTCACAGTTGTGATGCTAGTCGCGGGGACACTGCCGCCACAGGTTTATTTAATCAATTAACTGTTCGTAATCGGGACACCATTGTACTGCACAGTTGGCATGTTCCTCGAGTACCATTTGTAATTTTATGTACAATGTAAATGTCGTCGTGCATTGTGATTTTAATTTAAAAACCTTCACTGTTTGTTGAATTTGGCAAGAGGCTTGGTAACTTAATTGGCTCATGAAAGAATTGTTATTAATAAAAAAATATTTGTTTGGAATGATGAATGACACATAAAATTGGGCCACCCTTCCACGTGTTTTCCTTAAATTAATCCTGATCCTTGTTCTGGGTCTCAAAAATAACAGCAGCCCTATCACATCTCTGGGGCACTCCTGATGATCCTCTTGTCTCTGATGAAAATTCACCGTCGATGAAAACGTACTGGGTTATATTGCTTAAGAAGTCTTCGAGCCACTCACATATCTGGGAACTTATTCCGTCTGCTTGTACCTTCGTTAACAGTGAGCAGTGTGGCACCGTGTCAAATGCTTTGCGGAAGTCTCGGAATATGTAATCCGTCTACTGCCCTTTAACCATGGTTCGCAGGATCTCATGTGAGAAAAGGGCAAACGTATATGTAGTTTCATTATGTTCTTCAATGTAAAATAAAATCTACTGCAATTTATTTATTTAGCGTATGGCATTAGACACAATTGTTATTACAATCAATATGCAAAATTGTAATAATTTGGCATTAGATATTCTTACAGTTATTACAATAGTTATACAGAATTATACAAAATTATACAAAATTACACATAATACACATGTTACAGTAGTTATACAAAGTTATAGTAGTTTGGAAGTAATTAAAAACACACATCTAATGAGTTAATATATGCTATTGATTCTGGAGTCGCCATCAGGAAATCTTCTGGGGTCCCATCATAGGCTGTCCTGGGGCAGTCTTCTATTATGTGCTGGATAGTTTGATTTTCTCCACATTGACATAGCGACGATTCTGTCATGCCCCACTGGTAGAGGGAATAGGCGCATCTGCCATGTTTAGTTCTAATTCTGTTTAAAGTTGCCCAGGTTTTGCGTGGTAAGTCAAAACCTGAAGGCTTCTGGGAGATACATGGAAGTTTGCTGATGTTCTTTAAGGACCATTCTTGGTGCCAGGCGCTGGTTATGTTGAATTCTTCCTCTGTTGCAGATGTGGCTATTGCGGTTCTGATGGGTGACCTTCTGGAGCGGAGGCGGCTTTGGGTGGCATCTTCAATATTCTCATGGATGGGTAGATTCCGATTGCTCATTATCTTTTTGTACTCTCTTATAAGAGCGTTTGTGAGGCGTAGGTTAGGGGGTGGTATGTGGCTTAGTACTGGGAGCCATTCCACGGGTGTAGTCTTTATTACACCAGCGATCATTCTCATTGTGTTATTGAGCTGTGCATCGATTCTATGGGTGTGGGGGCTGTTTAGCCATACCGGCGCACAATATTCGGCAGCTGAGAAGACGAGACTTAAGGCTGATGTCCGTAACGTAGTAGCTGCCGCTCCCCATGTCGTTCCACAGAGCTTCTGTATAATGTTATTCCTTGTTTTTAGTTTCTCTGCTGTTTTCATTAGGTGATCTTTGAAAGAGAGTGTTCTAACGAGGGTCACACCTAGGTACTTTGGAGTTTTATTGTGGGTAAGCCATGTGGTCTCGAATTTTATTCTGAGCTCCCTCTTAGCCGCTTTATTGTTTAGGTGAAAACATGATGCTTCTGTTTTGTTGGCGTTAGGTTGCAGGTGCCATTTTCGGAAATATTCTCCCATCTTCTCCAAGTCAGCTGTTAGGGTCTCCTCTGCCCCTTCAAATGACTGACTTCTCGTTGCAAGGACCCAGTCATCGGCGTAGCCAAACTTCTTTGATCTTGTTTCCGGTATGTCTGCAATGTAGAGATTGAAGAGGAGTGGTGCAAGCACCGATCCTTGAGGTAGGCCATTTTTTAATTTCCTCGGTGAACTAATATCTGAACCCATGGTGACTTGGATCGTTCTGTCATTCAGCATGTTGTTTAGTAGGCGAGCTGTTAGTTTACATGGGATTATGCGGAGGAACTTATAAATCATGCCTTCTCTCCAGACTGTGTCGTAGGCAGCTGACAGGTCTATGAATGCTGCAGAGGTTTTAAGCTTTCTTTGGAACCCAGCTTCAATGTACGTCGTGAGTGAGAGAACTTGATCGACACAGCTGCGGTTTGGTCTAAAACCTGCTTGTTCGATTGGTATAGCATTGAGTATTTTCTGGCAGATTCTATTGTAGATGAGCCTTTCTAACAATTTATATATTACTGGCAGTAGTGCTATGGGCCTGTAGCTCTTCGGTGAGTTTGTTGGTTTCCCTGGTTTTAAGATGGCTATTATTTTCGATCTTTTGAGGTCACTAGGCACATTACCGGTTTGGATGATGTCGGTGAAGAATCTCGCCAGCCAGAGTTTTGTGTATTTACCGCAGTGTATCAGGAGTTCTGGGTTAATGCTGTCGAGTCCTGGTGCTTTCCCTGGCTTGACCTCTTTGAGTGCTGTTTCTATTTCTTCGAGTGAGAAAGGGAGAGCGTATTCAGTTTCTGTCGCCTTATTCCTCAGATTCCTGAGTTCTCGTTTTATCTTGATCGTGTGTGCTCTGTCACTAGGGGCTCTGGACGTGGCCACTATATGAGATGCCATGGTGTTTGGGGAGACGTTTGCTGTCTGTCTTTGAATAGGTGCTCCACTTCCTAATTTCCTTAACAGGGTCCATGCTTGTCGGCTTGAAGTCTGGAAGTTCAGGCTCTCCATTGCTTCTGTCCATTTACGTTGTCTTGCAGTATCAAGACTGTGGAGAAGGTCATCGGCCAGTTCTTTGTCGCCCGTCTTGAGGAAGCGCTGGTAGAGCTCGTCACTGTTTTTGGACCACCCTGGGACATACTCTCGTCGGTATCCCCTAGGGATGTGCTTCTTGGCAGTGCTTATTACTGCTCCGATGAATCTTCTATAGTTTTTATGGGTAGGTGGTATCCATCCTAGACATTTATCAAGGTCTCGAGAGTACTTTTCCCAATTTGCGTTCTTGAAATTCCATCTGGGGCAAGGCATGGAAGTCACCAGTGGGATTTGGCTGCCAATTTCAATAATGACTGGTCGGTGCTGGCTATGAGGAAAGTCGCACACGACTTTACGGGTAGCTGGTAGTGGTTGGTTATTTCCGTCAGTTGAGGTGAAACATAGATCCGGGTTGTATTCCTGCTCCCAGGCAGCTGATCTGAGTGTGTAACGGTCTTTCGCATCAAAGATAAGGTTAAGATTTTCATTTTCAGCCCATTTCACCAAGGTTTCACCATTAGCATCACACTCCTTATATTTCCACTGTTCGTGGTGGCTATTGAAGTCTCCCACATAGATTGCTGGGTGAGGTTGAGCCTGAATTACTGATCTTGGCCATGGAGTGGTTGGAGGTTTATAAATATTTGTAACGGTTACGCTCCCAATTTTTACTGTGACATTATGGATTCCATCACCTGACGACGTGGAGATAAGAGAGGCATTTTCTATATCATGTCTGATGTAGGTTGCAACACCATGGGTATGGTGGTAAGTGGCACCAAGTAATTCAAATCCGGGTATTTTGCCCCTTTTCCGCAGTTGTACTTCAGTACTACAATGTGTTTCCTGAATGGCGATCAGATCAATGTTGTCTTTCTTCAGTAGTTTTGATAAGTATTGGCACTTAGAATAGCTTATGCTCTCTATGTTGAGATGGCAAATTCGGACCGTAGGTCCAAGTTTCCTTGTTGGCACATCCTTAGGAGGACGTTTTTTGTGTCTTCTTGCATAGTCAGGAGAACCTTTCACGGTTTGTCTGACTGCCATTATGTGCTAGCTCATTTAGCGTTACCCAGGGTGCACCACGTGGAGGCGAGCTAGCTTTACACCCCTCTACTGCAATGAACAAGATCTACATTAAAGAAAAGTTCGCGCTTTCGATTAGGAAAGGTTCTGATCACACCACGGGTTGTCTAACATGACAGTAATATATTTTAATTTCACACAGCTGCGTACTGAATTTCATAGTAGACTCTTACATGGATTGTCAAACTGACAGTGTAAACGACGCCTTCCAGAATGAGGCCAGGCTGCTGACATATTTGGTTGCAATACGAGGAGTGTACCTTCTAAACAGTTTACTGGTAGTCGCAAAGTATAAAGCAGCCTCAATATTTGTGCCTCACGACTTCCTGCCACCATCTTGAAAAGTTTTTCTCTCTAACAAACACCTTTTTCGCATAGGAAATAACTACACTGACTTCAGAATGCTTTAAGTTTAATTGTGGGCTGTTCTATGCAAATATTATACCAGACGAGTTATGTGTTTTAATTTGGTGTAAAAAATCGTAAGCACTCTTTCCGCTTTCTTGAGGTAAACGACATCATCTGTATCCATGACAAAAATTGTAATTTCCGAAACGTTAATAAAACTTTATTGATGTTTTTTAAAGTTAAAACCCTGAGGAAATACCCCATTTTCAACACAGTGGACTTTACCCATAATTGCACGCCATTCAGAAAAATGCAAATAATATGTACAAAGGGGGCTCACATTTTCTAGCTGCTACGTCCCTGTATAAAATTTTATTCGTGTTTCAGGTTGCATCATGTCTGAGTTAAAGCTTGAATTCTCGAAAAAATTCACCATCTTCATCATCAGGAGTTGACTGTCCAGAGCGATATATATCATAAGACATATGGATTACGTGAAATGTCTACATTTGCAGATGAATACGCCAAGCGGCTCTGAGGAACCATCTATGGACTCGTACTGAAACATTCACATTATACGCCGTGTAGCTTTCACGAATGGCAATGCCCACACTGACCCAGGCACGCAGCCATCGTGCAGGTGGCGAGTACTGACTCTGGACACGTTGTTCGGCAACTGTTCGACCTGTCTCCGTAGCTCGGTAAGAGTTGCAGGTGGACGAATCGCTTGTCCTCTCATCATATCCCACACGTGCACGGTTGGAGACAATCCTTGCGTTCCTGCTCACTTTGCAGAGTACGGCGTGTCCGCGAAGTACCTCCGTAGCGGCGAGTTCCCCGCGTCTTGCTTTGCTTGGCAGCACATTCATATCACTGCATAATTTAGGGGCCGGGATTTTCTACTAGTGGCTGCAATTGTGTTGGGAGATGGGATTCAACATTATTACAATTAAAACAATGAAATTAATTAATTATTGTTGTTGTTGTGGTCTTCAGTCCTGAGACTGGTTTGATGCAGCTCTCCATGCTGCTCTATCCTGTGCAAGCTTCTTTATCTCCCAGTACTTAATGCAACCTACATCCTTCTAGTGTATTCATCTCTTGGTCTCCCTCTACGATTTTTACCCTGCACGCTGCCCTCCAATGCTAAACTTGTGATTCCTTGACGCCTCAGAACATGCCCTACCAACCCGTCCCTTCTTCTTGTCAAGTTGTGCCACAAACTCCTCTTCTCCCCTATTCTATTCAATACCTCCTCATTAGTTACGTGATCTACCCATCTAATCTTCAGCATTCTTCGAAAGCTTCTATTCTCTTCTTGTCCAAACTATTTATCGTCCATGTTCCACTTCCATACATGGCTACACTCCATACAAATACTTTCAGAAACGACTTCCTGACCCTTAAATCTATACTAGATGTTAACAAATTTCTCTTCTTCAGAAACGCTTTCCTTGCCATTAAAAAAACAGTCTACATTTTATATCCTCTCTACTTCGACCATCATCAGTTATTTTGCTCCACAAATAGCAAAACTCCTTTACTACTTTAAGTGTCTCATTTCCTAATCTAATTCCCTCGGCATCACCCAACTTAATTCGACTACATTCCATTATCCTCGTTTTGCTTATGTTGATGTTCATCTTATATCCTCCTTTCAAGACACTGTTCATTCCGTTCAACTGCTCTTCCAAGTCCTTTGCTGTCTCTGACAGCATTACAATGTCATCGGCAAACCTCAAAGTTTTTATTTCTTCTCCCTGGATTTTAATACCTAATCCGAATTTTTCTTTCGTTTCCTTTACTGCTTGCTCAATATACAGATTGAATAACATCGGGGAGAGGCTACAACCCTGTATCACTCCCTTCCCAACTACTGCTTCCCTTTCATGTCCCTCGACTCATTTAACTGCCATCTGGTTTCTGTACAAATTGTAAATAGCCTTTCGCTCCCTGTATTTTACCCCTGACACCTTTAGAATTTGAAAGAGAGTATTCCAGTCAACATTGTCAAAAGCTTTCTCTACGTCTACAAATGCTAGAAACGTAGGTTTGCTTTTTCTTAATCTTTCTTCTAAGGTAAGGCGTAAGGACAGTATTGCTTCACGTGGTCCAACATTTCTACGGAATCCAAACTGATCTTCCCCGAGGTCGACTTCTACAAGTTTTTCCATTCGTCTGTAAAGAATTCGCGTTAGTATTTTGCAGCTGTGACTTATTAAACTGATAGTTCGGTAATTTTCACATCTGTCAACACCTGCTTTCTTTGGGATTGGAATTATTATATTCTTCTTGAAGTCTGAGGGTATTTCGCCTGTCTCATACATCTTTTCCACCAGATGGTAGAGTTTTGCCATGACTGGCTCTCCCAAGGCCGTCAGTAGTTCTAATGGAATGTTGTCTACTCCCGGGGCCTTGTTTCGACTCAGGTCTTTCAGTGTTCTGTCAAACTCTTCAAGCAGTATCGTATCTCCCATTTCATCTTCATCTGCATCATCTTCCATTTCCATAATATTCTCTTCAAGTACATCGCCCTTGTATAGACCCTCTATATACTCCTTCCACCTTTCTGCTTTCCCTTCTTTGGTTAGGACTGGGTTTCCATCTGAGCTCTTGGTATTCATACAAGTGGTTCTCTTTTCTCCAAAGGTCTCTTTAATTTTCCTGTAGGTAGTATCTATCTTACCCCTAATGAGATAAGCCTCTACATACATTTGTCCTCTACCCATCCCTGCTTAGCAGTTTTGCATTTCCTGTCGATCTCATTTTTGAGACGTTTGTATTCATTTTTGCCTGCTTCATTTACTGCATTTTTATATTTTCTCCTTTCATCAATTAAATTCAATATTTCTTATGTTACCCAAGGATTTCTACCAGCCCTCGTCTTTTTACCTACTTGATCCTCTGCTGCCTTCACTACTTCATCCCTCAAAGCTACCCATTCTTCTTCTACTGTATTTCTTTCCCCCAGTCCTGTCAATTGTTCCCTTACGCTCCCCCTGAAACTCTCTACAACCTCTGGTTTAGTCAGTTTATCCAGGTCCCATCTCCTTAAATTCCCACCTTTTTGCAGTTTCTTCAGTTTTAATCTACAGTTCATAACCAATAGATTGTGGTCAGAGTCCACATCTGCCCCTGGAAATGTCTTACAATTTAAAACCTGGTTCCTAAATCTCTGCCTTACCATTATATAATCTATATGATACCTTTTAGTATGTCCAGGGTTCTTCCATATACACAATATTCTTTCATGATTCTTGAACCAAGAATGCTATGATTAAGTTATGCTCTGTGCAAAATTCTACCAGACGGCTTCCTCTTTCATTTCTTAGCCCCAATCCATATTCACCTACTATGTTTCCTTCTCTCCCTTTTCCTACACACGAATTCCAGTCACCCATGACTATTAAATTTTCGTCTCCCTTCACTACCTGAATAATTTCTTTTATCTCATCATACATTCCATCATTTTCTTCATCATCGGCAGGTCTAGTTGGCATATGAACTTGTACTACTGTAGTAGGTGTGGGATTCGTGTCTATATTGGCCACAAAAATGCGTTCACTATGCTGTTTGTAGTAGCTCACCCGCACTCCTATTTTTTATTCATTATTAAACCTACTCCTGCATTACCCCTATTTGATTTTGTATTTATAACCCTGTATTCACCTGACCAAAAGTCTTGTTCCTCCTGCCACCGAACTTCACTAATTCCCACTATATCTAACTTTAACCTATCCATTTCCATTTTTAAATTTTCTAATCTACCTGCCCGATTAAGGGATCTGACATTCCACGCTCCGATCCGTAGAACGCCAGTTTTCTTTCTCCTGATAACGACGTCCTCCTGTGTAGTCCCCACCCGGAGATCCGAATGGGGGACTATTTTACCTCCGGAATATTTTAACCAAGAGGACGCCATCATCATTTAATCATACAGTAAAGCTGCATGCCCTCGGGAAAAATTACGGCTGTAGTTTCCCCTTGCTTTCAGCCGTTCGCAGTACCAGCACAGCAAGGCCGTTTTGGTTAGTGTTACAAGGCCAGATCAGTCAATCATCCAGACTGTTGCCCCTGCAACTACTGAAAAGGCTGCTGCCCCTCTTCAGGAACCACACGTTTGTCTGGCCTCTCAACAGATACCCCTCCGTTGTGGTTGCACCTACGGTACGGCCATCTGTATCGCTGAGGCACGCAAGCCTTCCCACCAACGGCAAGGTCCATGGTTCATGGGGGGGGGGGGGGGGGTAATTAATTATATTAATTACAATTAAATACACTATAGTCAACAATACCACAGCAGGTGCTGGAAATATTTTCCTCTTTCTTGAAGGAATAAAAAATAAATGTTCAGATGTGTGTGAAATCTTATGGGACTTAACTGGTAAGGTCATCAGTCCCTAAGCCTACACACTACCGAACTTAAATTATCCTAACGACAAACACACACACCCATGCCCGAGGGAGGACTCGAATCTCCGCCGGGACCAGCCGCAGAGTCTATGACTGCAGCGCCCCTGACCGCTCGGCTAATCCCGCTCGGCGTTGAAGGAATAGCTCAACACGTTTACATTGATTTCTGAACACCCCTACCAATGTTTCACGTGTACTCGAATGTACATATTCAACTACCGCCGTCTTCACGTCATCTATTGTCTTTGGGATATACTGATACACAAATGTTTAAGCCGCACCCGAAAGGAAATAATCGAGTGGAAACAGATCCGGAGAGGGCGCGGGGGCCAGAGGTCTTTCATAATTACTCTGTCTCAGAAGATTTCACCTAAAGTCTTGGGGACCGGTGTGCTGTATGAACAGTACCGTTGTCTTGGAAAAACGAATGACTCATTACATTTTCATTCAGTAGGGCAATAAATGCATAAATTATCTGGGAACAATAGACATCAAAAGTAACGGTAGTATCGAAAAAGATCGGCCGTATAATTCGCGCTTGCTTTATGGCAGAATCCGATTTTTTCTGTGTGCAATGACGTTTCTCTTAAGGCGTGTGGGTTTTCTGTTGACCAGATTTGTGAATTTTGCAAATTAACGATGCCAGATGAATGAAACCAGCCTTATCAATGACAAAGATTCTATCTAAAACACGAACTCCATGTCGGTTAACAAATCGCTGAAACCATTCACAATACACTATACGTTTCGCACGCCCCACACAATGTAATTGTTGCATAGCATTTTAAAAATGTTCAAATGTGTGTGAATTTCTACGGGACCAAACTGCTGAGGTCATCGGTCCCTAAACTTACACACTAGTTATGCTAAGAACAACAAAGACATCCATGCCCGGGCGAAGATTCGAACCTCCGGCGAGAGGGACTGCGCAATCCGTTGCATGGCGCCTCAAACCGCGCGGCCACAATGCGCGACCCCACAGCAGTAATTTTGTACGGATATGTCCCCAGTTCTTTGGTTACTGCCTTACTTACTATCTGAGGAGAGTTTTTGGCCTCTTGCGATAATATCCTCCCTGATTTTGTTGGACTCCGCAGCATCATGTTCGAAATGTCAAGTTTCCGTTCTGTTAAAATAGTGGGCCTATCAGTTCGTGGTGCATCATGAACTGAACCTGTTGTCTGGAATTCGCCTAAACTGCCACCTCCTTGCTCCGTGAAGTCTTCTCCTGCACGGAATACCACTTCCACTAAAAACGCTCTCTGGCATAGTAAGCGTTCTCACTACACTCATCTTACACAAGAATTATCCTTTGTTCATCATAAGATCAAACCTGATGTAAACAAAAACAAACGGGATGACTCGTCAGCAGCTGTAGCTCTCGTACACTGGAATTGTTCCGGTCTTGGAAGTAGGTCCAACTTATGCACTAGATGTCTTATTACTGTGTCAATGTAAATGAAACTTTAAGAAATTATAATATATTAACAGCCATCAGCGTATTTCTTAATGATACTTTAGCTATGTAATTTTCATTTCAAAATAGCTATTTGCGCTCTGAGTGTCTTGCAGTTCGCGCGTACCGTGAAAATGGATGACACTGTTATTTTCACGTTTTTCGAGAAACACTGTGTAATAAAAATAAGGGAGTCTAATTACAATTGTATGCTTGGCGTAATCGGTAGCGTCAAAAATTGGTAACTGTGTATGCTTGAAGGAGGCGGTAGGCAACTCGTTGTCATCTACAACTTTTTTTGTTCGTTTTGAACACCTAAATCATGTAACTATGAAATTCATCAAATATACGATAATTGACTCATACTTAATCATCATTTTTCAAGAAAACTGAACGTCTTCTAGTTTCTAATGACATATAGCACACAAATTCTGGTTTTAATTGGAAATACATATTCTTACACTACTGGCCATTAAAATTGCTACACCAAGAAATGCAGATGATAAACGGGTATTCATTGGACAAATATATTATACTAGAACTGACATGTGATTACATTTTCACGCAATTTGGGTGCATAGATCCTGAGAAATCAGTACCCAGAACAACCACCTCTGGCCGTAAAAGCAGGCCGGAGTGGCCGTGCGGTTCTAGGCGCTACAGTCTGGAGCCGAGCGACCGCTACGGTCGCAGGTTCGAATCCTGCCTCGTGCATGGATGTGTGTGATGTCCTTAGGTTAGTTAGGTTTAATTAGTTCCAAGTTCTAGGCGACTGATGACTTCAGCAGTTAAATTGCATAGTGCTCAGAGCCATTTTGGCCGTAATAACGGCCTTGATACGCCTGGACATTGAGTCAAACAGAGCTTGGATAGCGTGTACAGGTACATCTGTCGATGCAGCCTCAACACGATACCACAGTTCATCAAGAGTAGTGACTGGCGTATTGTAACGAGCCAGTTGCTCGGCCACCATTGACCAGACGTTTTCAGTTGGTGAGACATCTGCAGAATGTGCTGGCCAGGGCAGCAGTCGAACATTTTCTGTATCCAGAAAGGCCAGTACAGGACCTGCAACATGCGGTCGTGCATTATCCTGCTGAAATGTAGGGTTTCGCAGGGATCGAATGGAGAGTCACGGGTCGTAACACGTCTGAAATGTAACGTCCACTGTTCAAAGTGCCGTCAATGAGAACAAGAGGTGACCGAGACGTGTAACCAATGGCACCCCATACCATCACGCCTGGTGATAAGCCAGTATGGCGATGACGAATACACGCTTCCAATTTGCGTTCACCGCGATGTCGCCAAACACGCGACCATCATGATGCTGTAAGCAGAACCGTGATTCATCCGAAAAAAGGACGTTTTGCCATTCGTGCACCCAGGTTCGTCGTTGAGTACACACCATCGCAGGCGCTCTCGTCTGTTCAAAATGGTTCAAATGGCTCTGAGCACTATGGGACTCAACTGCTGAGGTCATTAGTCCCCTAGAACTTAGAACTAGTTAAACCTAACTAACCTAAGGACATCACAAACATCCATGCCCGAGGCAGGATTCGAACCTGCGACCGTAGCGGTCTTGCGGTTCCAGACTGCAGCGCCTTTAACCGCACGACCACTTCGGCCGGCGCTCTCGTCTGTGATGCAGCGTCAAGGGTAACCGCAGCCATGGTCTCCGAGCTGATAATCCATGTTGCTGCAAACGTCGTCGAACTGTTCGTGCAGATGGTTGTTGTCTTGCAAAAATCCCCATCTGTTGACTCAGGGCTCGAGACGTGGCTGCACGATCCGTTACAGCCATGCTGGTAAGATGCCTGTCATCTCGACTGCTATTGTTACGAGGCCGTTGGGATCCAGCACAGCGTTCCGTATTACCCTCCTGAACCCACAGATTCCGTATTCTACTAACAGTCATTGGATCTCGACCAACGCGATCAGCAATGTCGCGACACGATAAACCGCAATCGCGATAGGCTACAATCCGACCTTTATCAAAGTCGGAAACGTGATGGTACGCATTTCTCCTCCTTACACGAGGCATCACAACAACGTTTCACCGGGCAACGCCGGTCAAATGCTGTTTGTGTAAGAGAAAGCGGTTGGAAACTTCCCTCGTCTCAGCACGTTGTAGGTGTCGCCACCGGCGCCAACCTTGTGTGAATGCTCTGAAAAGGTAATCATTTGCATATCACAGCATCTTCTTCCTCTCGGTTAAATTTCGGTTCTGTATCACGTCATCTTCGTGGTGTAGCAATTTTAATGGCCAGTAGTGTAGTTTCCATATTTTATAAAAAATTGTTAAAAATGTTGAAGTTAGAAAACGTTACACGATTAAATTTTTTTGGAGAAAATGAAAAAACAAAGACTCTTTTTCGTAATATGTCCATTGTTTTGTAGAGCATATGTGGTCTCGCACGAGCCAGAGTGATAAGCGTCGTAGAAACATGGATAACAGTTTCCACACCTTGGAGCACGCTGTACAAATGCTGAATTTTTTACAGTCGTCACCTTAGCACTGCAATCTGAACCCAACAGAACTGATCTGGAGTCTAGATACGGGATTTGCGGCGAGATTCAGAACAGCACGTCATAAAAGAGGAGAAGGAAATGTGGATTTTTTGCTGGCTTGGGGCTCTGTTGCTGATCGCGTCGTTATCAGCGTAGCAACACTGAAATGTATTCCTCGGAGTCCAATATGGAAGGAGTTCAGAGATTACCTTCAGTGGCTTCAGTATTTAACTACGTGCTGAAATCGCAAGGAATTTTCATCACTCTTTTTCTAATTACAATACTACGTTAGCTAAGATCGAGAGCATGTTATGTTTTCCATCTGGTCACATAAGAAGCGTATCGGCTGAGTTTTACCATATATTATTTCCTTCCGTTTAAAAATTAAAGATATAGTGTTCTATGCTCCTCTGCGCGTAACTGCTGCGCGTAACACACAGCATAAAACGTATCCTCATTATCAGCTCCGCTTGACGAGATACGTAAGGCTCGACGCTGCGAAGAGACTTTGCGGACGTACTGTACATCATTGAGTTACACTTGCAGACTGTGAGCGAATATTATCCTGTTGCAACAGAATATCACCTTCCCGTTGACAAAATGGCGAAAGAACTAGTCGAACAATATCATGAATATACCGAACGCTAAGGTTGCTTCCGTAACCCCCAAAGCTGAATGAGACTTGCAACTTATCGCGCCCAGACCATAAGGACTGAAAATGGAGCAGTGTGTCTGGGCTAATGCACTCTTTGAGGCATCGCTCAGTGCATCTACGCCTACACACGAATCACACCCTGACTTAGGAGCAGGTAGAATCTGCTTTCGTCGCTGAAGATCACAGCACGACATTCCATCTTCCATCGGAGAGGACCAGTCAATCTATCGACATCGGTGTAGTTCGCTGAGCTGGAGATGGGCTAGAGATATGCATCCCCATAGTCCCACTATCGGCAACCAGCTTGAAATATATGGTGTTGACGCTTTTGGGGTGATATTTGCCTTTATCTGTGCTGTACGACCTGTAACAGCTGTCCTCAGAGTGCGGCCATCATGGCGGGCGTCTATGCTACGTGTACATTCAAAACCGTGTCCGCGAGCATGAGAATACTCACCTGCCCATCCTACCCACCATCACTGCCCAGCTGATGTCGCACGTCCGTCTCTAATGCCAATACGCCGTAACGACAACCCAACCTCTTTAACACTAGGACCGCCGAGTGGTCAATTTGACCACTTTTTATATTTTAACATGTTATTATTCGCTCAATTTCTAATCTACGCTGTTGCGAGTTAATGACTTTTCCTAAATGTTTATGTAGATCATATAAATAGTCCAATATTAATTTATCTTCATTAGTTTTCTTTGAATGACCACTTATACTTAAAACCGCCGAGTGGTCACTTTGACCACATTACATGTATATTTGAAAACACATTATTTAAAATTGTTGTGCGTCATTCCCCGCATTTATTCTTAGCACTCGTCAACAATGTACTAAGTATGTTGGTTACTGAAGTTTATTCGCATTGTTTGAATTTAAAAGCTCTACAATGCAATATGTCATTCATTGTTTGCTATTGGGTTTCGCATAAACAAGACTGATTATTTGAGTACTGGTCTCAGAGCAGTAGACATGGCTCAAATGTCACAGCGATACAAACCACGGCCACGGCCACGGCCACTTTCAGATGAAGAAATTGTCACACTTTTGTATGAATCGGATGCTGAATATGATCCTGAAGTTGAGGACCTTGTGGAAGATTCTACAGATGAAGATACCAACCTGTCGCTAATGTGGAGAGTGACAGCTCCGAGACTGAAGATGAAGGTAATTTACATTCACTTATATTATTGTTATTTCTTTCTTTTCTCAGACGTTATGTCTGGTCAAAAATGGAAAGTGACACGGACATTGATCAAGCGTGACTTCCTTTTAACTGTACGGTATATGTTATATTGCATTTAGGAACTTTCAGGTAATTGAACATGTATCAATAATTACGGATTTCTGTAGTTGTATATATAAGTTTGGATGTAGCTGTATTGCATTGATGTACTGGTGGATATTGTGTGGTATGACTCCTGTAGTTGATAGTATAATTGGTATAATGTCAACTTTATCCTGATGCCACATGTCCTTGACTTCCTCAGCCAGTTGGATGTATTTTTCAATTTTTTCTCCTGTTTTCTTTTGTATATTTGTTGTATTGGGTATGGATATTTCGATTAGTTGTGTTAATTTCTTCTTTTTATTGGTGAGTATGATGTCAGGTTTGTTATGTGGTGTTGTTTTATCTGTTATAATGGTTCTGTTCCAGTATAATTTGTATTCATCATTCTCCAGTACATTTTGTGGTGCATACTTGTATGTGGGAACGTGTTGTTTTATAAGTTTATGTTGTAAGGCAAGCTGTTGATGTATTATTTTTGCTACATTGTCATGTCTTCTGGGATATTCTGTATTTTCTAGTATCGTACATTCGCTTGTGATGTGATCTACTGTTTCTATTTGTTGTTTGCAAAGTCTGCATTTATCTGTTGTGGTATTGGGTCTTTAATAATATGCTTGTTGTAATATCTGGTGTTTATTGTTTGATCCTGTATTGCAATCATGAATCCTTCTGTCTCACTGTATATATTGCCTTTTCTTAGCCATGTGTTGGATGTGTCTTGATCGATGTGTGGCTGTGTTAGATGATACGGGTGCTTGCCATGTAGTGTTTTCTTTTTCCAATTTACTTTCTTCGTATCTGTTGATGTTATGTGATCTAAAGGGTTGTAGAAGTGGTTATGGAATTGCAGTGGTGTAGCCGATGTATTTATATGACTGATTGCTTTGTGTATTTTGCTAGTTTCTGCTCGTTCTAGAAACAATTTTCTTAAATTGTCTACCTGTCCATAATGTAGGTTTTTTATATCGATAAATCCCCTTCCTCCTTCCTTTCTGCTTAATGTGAATCTTTCTGTTGCTGAATGTATGTGATGTATTCTATATTTGTGGCATTGTGATCGTGTAAGTGTATTGAGCGCTTCTAGGTCTGTGTTACTCCATTTCACTACTCCAAATGAATAGGTCAATATTGGTATAGCATAAGTATTTATAGCTTTTGTCTTGTTTCTTGCTGTCAATTCTGTTTTCAGTATTTTTGTTAGTCTTTGTCTATATTTTTCTTTTAGTTCTTCTTTAATATTTGTATTATCTATTCCTATTTTTTGTCTGTATCCTAGATATTTATAAGCATCTGTTTTTTCCATCGCTTCTATGCAGTCGCTGTGGTTATCCAATATGTAATCTTCTTGTTTAGTGTGTTTTCCCTTGACTATGCTATTTTTCTTACATTTGTCTGTTCCAAAAGCCATATTTATATCATTGCTGAATACTTATGTTGTCTTTAGTAATTGGTTGAGTTGTTGATTTGTTGCTGCCAGTAGTTTTAGATCATCCATGTATAGCAAATGTGTGATTTTGTGTGGGTATGTTCCAGTAATATTGTATCCATAATTTGTATTATTTAGCATGTTGGATAGTGGGTTCAGAGCAAGGCAGAACCAGAAAGGACTTAATGAGTCTCCTTGGTATATTCCACGCTTAATCTGTATTGGCTGTGATGTGATATTATTTGAATTTGTTTGTATATTAAGTGTGGTTTTCCAATTTTTCATTACTATGTTTAGGAACTGTATCAGTTTAGGATCTACTTTCTATATTTCCAATATTTGTAGTAACCATGAGTGGGGTACACTATCAAAAGCTATTTGGTAATCAATGTATGCGTAGTGTAGCGACCTTTGTTTAGTTTTAGCTTGATATGTCACCTCTGCATCTATTATCAGTTGCTCTTTACATCCTCGTGCTCCTTTGCAACAGACTTTTTGATCTTCATTTATAATTTTGTTCTGTGTTGTATGTGTCATTAATTTCTGTGTAATGACTGAAGTTAATATTTTGTATATTGTTGGTAGGCATGTTATGGGGCGATATTTAGCTGGGTTTTCTGTGTCTGCTTGATCTTTAAGTTTCAGATAAGTTATTCCTTGTGTAAGTGTATCAGGGAATGTGTATGGGTCTGCAATGTAACTGTTAAATAATTTAGTTAGATGTGAATGTGTTGAGGTGAAATTCTTTAGCCAGAAATTTGCTATTTTATCTTTTCCAGGGGCTTTCCAATTGTGAGTAGAATTAATTGCTTGGGTTACTTCATGTTGCAAAATTATCACTTCAGGCATTTGTGGTATCATCTTGTATGTGTCTGTTTCTGCTTGTATCCACCGTGCATGCCTGTTATGTTGTACCGGGTTTGACCATATGTTGCTCCAGAAGTGTTCCATGTCTGTTATGTTTGGTGGTTTGTCTATTTTAATGTGTGTGTTATCTATTGTCTGGTAAAATTTCTTTTGGTTTGTGTTGAATGTTTGGTTTTGTTTCCTTCTATTTTCACTTTTTTTATATCTTCTAAATCGTTTGGCCAATGCTTGTAATTTCTGCTTCTTTTCCTCTAACTGCTCTATCGCTTCTTGTTGTGAGATTTTACCTAACCTTTTTCGTTTTTTGTCTGATATTTCATTTCTTATAAATTGTGTTAGCTATCTGATGTCTTTTCTCAGTTTTTCTATTCTGATCTGTAGCCTGTGTTGACATGCAGGTTTTGTGGGTTTGTTATTGCTATTATTGTTATTATTATTATTATTATTATTATTGTTACTATATGAATAATGATCACTATTATAATAGAGCTGACACTTCTTCTGTTACTTCTGTTACTGCTATTTTCTTGTGTGGTATGTTATCTTTATAATGAGTTGTAGCTTTCTAATTGTCTCTTTCCTCACGCAGCTGCTGAACCAGGACCAAGCAGTAATATAAATAATACTAGAGAAGGACCTACCCTGGGTAAAAAAAAGAACTGCACCTCCTGTAAGTGGACCAAACAGAATCGAAGTAGAAGAGGAGAACGAAGTGAGGGTTCACTTCCAGAGCCTGGCTCAAAGCTCCTGGGGAAGGACGGGATCACGGAGTGGACTGTAGCAGAGTTCGGTGTTACTACTCCAGGTAGGATAGATCAACAGAATAAATTGAAAGGAACACAGGGACCCACTCCACGCGCAAAGCTGCACGTCTCAAATGATAATGTTTCAAGTGCCTGGCGCCTTTTAGTTGATCAATCAATGTTGAAACACATAAAGAAATGCACAGAAGTAGAGGCACAACGGATTCTTGGAAATGATTCCTGGAGTTTGCATTTAGAAGAATTAGATGCATTTGTTGCTTTATTATACACTCCTGGAAATTGAAATAAGACCACCGTGAATTCATTGTCCCAGGAAGGGGAAACTTTATTGACACATTCCTGGGGTCAGATACATCACATGATCACACTGACAGAACCACAGGCACATAGACACAGGCAACAGAGCATGCACAATGTCGGCACTAGTACACTGTATATCCACCTTTCGCAGCAATGCAGGCTGCTATTCTCCCATGGAGACGATCGTAGAGATGCTGGATGTAGTCCTGTGGAACGGCTTGCCATGCCATTTCCACCTGGCGCCTCAGTTGGACCAGCGTTCGTGCCGGACGTGCAGACCGCGTGAGACGACGCTTCATCCAGTCCCAAACATGCTCAATGGGGGACAGATCCGGAGATCTTGCTGGCCGGGGTAGTTGACTTACACCTTCTAGAGCACGTTGGGTGGCACGGGATACATGCGGACGTGCATTGTCCTGTTGGAACAGCAAGTTCCCTTGCCGGTCTAGGAATGGTAGAACGATGGGTTCGATGACGGTTTGGATGTACCGTGCACTATTCAGTGTCCCCTCGACGATCACCAGTGGTGTACGGCCAGTGTAGGAGATCGCTCCCCACACCATGATGCCGGGTGTTGGCCCTGTGTGCCTCGGTCGTATGCAGTCCTGATTGTGGCGCTCACCTGCACGGCGCCAAACACGCATACGACCATCATTGGCACCAAGGCAGAAGCGACTCTCATCGCTGAAGACGACACGTCTCCATTCGTCCCTCCATTCACGCCTGTCGCGACACCACTGGAGGCGGGCTGCACGATGTTGGGGCGTGAGCGGAAGACGGCCTAACGGTGTGCGGGACCGTAGCCCAGCTTCATGGAGACGGTTGCGAATGGTCCTCGCCGATACCCCAGGAGCAACAGTGTCCCTAATTTGCTGGGAAGTGGCGGTGCGGTCCCCTACGGCACTGTGTAGGATCCTACGGTCTTGGCGTGCATCCGTGCGTCGCTGCGGTCCGGTCCCAGGTCGACGGGCACGTGCACCTTCCGCCGACCACTGGCGACAACATCGATGTACTGTGGAGACCTCACGCCCCACGTGTTGAGCAATTCGGCGGTACGTCCACCCGGCCTCCCGCATGCCAACTATACGCCCTCGCTCAAAGTCCGTCAACTGCACATACGGTTCACGTCCACGCTGTCGCGGCATGCTACCAGTGTTAAAGACTGCGATGGAGCTCCGTATGCCACGGCAAACTGGCTGACACTGACGGCGGCGGTGCACAAATGCTGCGCAGCTAGCGCCATTCGACGGCCAACACCGCGGTTCCTGGTGTGTCCGCTGTGCCGTGCGTGTTATCATTGCTTGTACAGCCCTCTCGCAGTGTCCGGAGCAAGTATGGTGGGTCTGACACACCGGTGTCAATGTGTTCTTTTTTCCATTTCCAGGAGTGTATGTTCGTGGTGCACTAGGTGCCAGATGTATTGAAGTAGATGAGTTGTGGTCGAAAACGTGGGGAGCCCCATTTTTCACTGACACAATGAGCAGAAACAGGTTTCGAGAAATTTTGAAATATCTGCGTTTTGATGAAAAAATACACGCTCACGACGTTTGAAAAGTGACAAATTTGCACTTATATCAGCTACTTGGAACCATTTGATAGAAAACTGTCGGTTGAATTACATACCTGGATCAAATGTCACTGTGGACGAACAACTTTTCCCCAACAGAACCAGGTGTCCGTATTTGCAATATATGCCGAATAAGCCTGATAAATTCGGAATCAAATTCTGGCTTCTAGCGGATGTAGAAACAAAATATTTTTGTAATGGGTTCTCTTATGTAGGAAAGAACGAACAGAGGGCACCTAATGGGAAACTTCCAGAACAAGTAGTAATGAAGTTGGTAGCTCCATATCCAAATAAGGGGTGAAATGTGACTACTGACAATTTTTTCACTACGGTCACACTTGGGGAGAGACTGGAAAAAGAGAAAACTAGTCTTGTCAGCACTATCAACCGTGCAAGAAAAGAAATCCCGAACACTATAAAAAATATGAAAACTCCTCTTTATACGTCTGTTCTTTTGAAAAGGGAAGATGGTATTCTGTTTACCAAGGGAAAAAGAACAAAAATGTTCTTCTGTATAGCACCATGCACACAGATGTTGAAATACTAAATAATTCGAAACACCTTCCCGAAACAGTGAGCTTCTAAATAGCACAAAATTTCCTGTAGATGTCTTGGACCAGATGACGAGGAAATATTCTGCCCCCTCTGGTACTCGTCGATGTCCTGCACACGTATTTCACAATATCCTTGATTTAGCAGCCATCAACGCATGGATCATTTTCAAGCTAGTGACAGGGATCAAAATAAGTAGGAGGAATTTCATCCTAAATCTAGCAGAATAATTACTTAGAGCCTATATGGAAACCAGAAATCAGGAAAGGATGCCTAGGGATGGAAAAGAAAAGGAAGAAAAGGGCAATGGTGATGAAGAAAGAGAAGAAGCGGAAATTCCTGCGGAAGTAAAAAAAACTATGACAAACTGCCTATTGGCTTCTGTCTCGGGTTCTTCGGCCGACGTTCATCTAATGATTTTTCTGACGTTTCACCAGCACGAGTGGCTGGCATTGTCAAAGCTTCACCCTCCATTGCCGGTGGTGAACTCGAGCCGAGCTCGCGGGCGCAGGCTATATGTACCTGGCACGCCAACGTCCGAGGGCTTCTCCACGGTCATTTCCGGTGCGGTTCTCCTCTTGCTACCTGCGACGGTCGTTCGCTGCAGTACGGGAAGCCAGGATCCGTCTGTAGAAATACAAAAACACGCGAACAGTTTGAACAAGAAAGAGGAAAGCCTTAAGGTCAACGGATCCTGGCTTCCCGTACTGCAGCGAACGACCGTCGCAGGTAGCAAGAGGAGAACCGCACCGGAAATGACCGCGGAGAAGCCCTCGGACGTTGGCGCGCCGCTGTAGAAATACAAAAACACGCGAACAGTTTGAACAAGAAAGAGGAAAGCCTTAAGGTCAACGGATCCTGGCTTCCCGTACTGCAGCGAACGACCGTCGCAGGTAGCAAGATGAGAACCGCACCGGAAATGACCGCGGAGAAGCCCTCGGACGTTGGCGCGCCAGGTACATATAGCCTGCGCCCGCGAGCTCGGCTCCTACGGTGTCAACAAGTGGGACTGAGCTGGGACAATCACTGGTGCGACCACATCATGAACACGGAAGATCGAGGTGGGGCCACCCACTCCCGATCGCCCCCCCCGCGACTCTGACGGCGGAGCGGAAGCAGCTACACCAATGACCGACACCCGCACGGTGACTTACGTCGTGGAGAATCTTCCCCACGATATCACACAGAAATCCATGGTAGCAAAGATAAACTCATTTGTAGAACACGCGGTTAGGTCAGAGATTAGGTCTCTGAATGTTACAAGAAATGGGAGGGCCTACATCAACTCCACAACTAGAGGGCGGGAGGACTACCTTCAAAGGATCTTCCGACACCATATAGTGCCCTCAGTAACAGTGCGCCCTGAAAAAGTACGCGAACCGAGACAGCCCATGCAAAGGTCTCGAAAGCCACCCCTCAGCGCGGTCATCAAAAAAGTGCCATTAGATGTAGAGGCTAGTGATGTGATCCAACAGCTGCGCGAACAGGGCCTAGATGTAGAGAGGGCTTGGCGTATTATTTCAAGAGAGAGGCAAGCTCCCACCAGAAACTTTAGAATAATATCACGTAATCAAGACACTATTGATACCATACTCACAAATGGCGTTGTCATTGATTACGCAAAAAAAGAGGCGGAACCCTCCAAACTTCCTCCACCGCAGCCAGCGCAATGCGGGCAGTGACTGGGCTTTGATCACTCCACAGTGAACTGCAAGGCCCAGGCAAAGTGTCCGCAGTGCGGAGGCAACCACAAACTTACTCGGTGTGACGTTAAAAACCCGGAGAAGTGTGCAAACTGTGAAGGCGACCACTCGGCCCTATCTTATAAGTGCCCCAAACGACCTAAAATCGCCGAAAAAGAAGAGCTACGTGCACCGATTAAAATCATGGACGAACCTACACCCGTCCCACCTACAGAAGAACTTCAGCAGGAAATGGTCCTAAAGAATGACTTCCTCCGAACCCTCACTGGAGCACTCGTCAATCTGTTCCAGGACCGGCGAGAAGAAATTGTAAAAACAGTGAACCAGGTGTCGCAGCAAATCTTACATAAGAGCATAAAGGCGACCCAGTCAGGAGTCTGCCTCCATGTAACGGTGGCAGACAGGGTCAGTCCGGCAACACAACTGGACATAACACACACCCCACAATCACCTACACAACCACAGACACCCACCACACAAACATCCCAACCCCCACAAACACCTACACAACACCAAACACCCACCACACAAACACCCCAACCGCAACCCGCACCCACACGTACACAAAACACACCACACCCACACACTTCCAGAAACAAAACTTACTAAAACCCAAGTCGCGGTACGAACATGGCCGACCACCAACAGCAGTTAAATCTCCTCTTCGCCAACGCGAGAGGAGTCAAAGACAGGAGAACACTACTCACGCACACACTATTGCGCAACAACATACACGTGGCCGGCATCGCCGAAACGTGGCTGTCTCATGGGAAGCAGTGCAATATACCGAAGTTTAACTGCTTCCGCAAGGACAGAGACAGAGACGGTAGAGGCGGCGTCGCGCTATACGTGCGCAATACTATAGCGGCTACGGAAGTCCCTCCCCCCGCACAGCTTGGAGACACAGAGATCGTCGTGGTCAAACTAAAGGGCCACAACGCAAGGACCGTAACAATTGCATGTTTGTACAACCCTCCTAATAACCCTCTCCCGATCCACGCGATACGACACCTTATGACGAAAGACAGATTCATCTTACTAACTGACCTGAATGCGCGACACGAGAGACTTGGTGACCACAGCACAAACCACAACGGACAAATCCTCTTTGACCTTCTGACGACCGAACCTGTAGACCGCCTCCCCATCTACCAACCCACCTTTATAGGCCACCAAGGAACGTCAGCGCCCGATCATGTCCTATACAGCCCTACCATAAGTGACTCAATAGCCAATGCGGAAGTCGGCAACTCAATAACAAGTGACCACCTCCCCATCCTCTTTTCCACAAATCCAATAGCCCCACCGAATCCTCCACCAATCAGACGAACTATACGACAGTACTCAAACGCCGACTGGAATAAGTACAAAGACGTACTCGAACAAGAATTATCCATCCCCATGACCGTGACAGATCCCCACGACCTGGAACTTGCCACGACTAAAATAGAATCAGCTTTTAAACACGCAATAGAGGAAGCCATACCGCAAATCACCATAGACAACTGGAAACCTACTATCCCCCCAGAAGCTCTCGACCTAATACAACGGAAAAGACGACTACAAAGAGAGATGAGACGAACCAACAACCCGAACTTACGACAAACCTGGAACCGACTGAACAATCGCGTCAAACAAATCATCTCGACACATCGACAAAGACAGTGGGAAGAAACATGCGGGAGACTAAACTACAGAAACGGAGGACAATTTTGGAAACGATTTAAAACACTGACGGGACAAAGAGCGACAACTACCACCACACTAATTACAAACAACGAGCCAACGACAGACCCACAACAACAAGCCGACATCTACAAAGACGTGCTAGAAGACGTATACTCCTTCCCACATGACAACAACTTCGACGAGGCTTTCAGACGAACGGTAGAACTCCGACTCCCACGACTACTTAACACATACACAGTAGAGACTGAAAACGAAAACTCCCTAACTAAACCGATAACTGACAAAGAAATAATGGACGCGATACTAACGGGACGGAACTCAGCGCCAGGCCTAAACGACATACGACGAATTCACCTACAAAAGGCACCTCTCCTTACACTCATCCCTATCCTATCCCTCATGTTCAATTATTGCATCAGTACAGAGACCATCCCAACTGCCTGGAAAACAAGCAAGACGATCATGATCCCTAAACCAGACAAACTAAGAACAGACCCACGATCCTACAGATCCATCTCTCTTTTAGACGTACTGGGGAAAACATATGAAAGAATCATCACAGACAGACTCAAGACATACGTAGAACAGAAAGAACTCCTTCCCCTGATCCAAGCTGGCTTCCGCAGTAAGCACTCCACGAATGATCCACTGTTCAAACTCGTGAACGGAGTCACGCAGGGCTTCAACAATGGACACTGCACCCTCGCAGTATTCCTGGATATTGAAAGGGCGTTCGACAAGCTATGGCATGACGGACTCCTCTACAAGCTGTGCGAGATAGGGATCCCTGTCAAAATGGTCCGGCTCATAAAGGCATACCTCACCGACCGAGTATGCAGGATACACGTACACAACACCACTTCCCAACCTTTCACCCCACAAGCAGGAGTGCCGCAGGGCGGCATCCTGTCTCCGCTGCTGTACGCGCTGTACACAGCAGATATACCGACCACCCAATCCCCAGACGAAACAATAGCCCTATACGCAGACGACACAGCTTACTGGTGTACATCACTCAGGACAACAACCATACAGAGGAAGACGGACACATACCTAAAACGACTCGAAGACTGGATGGAAAAGTGGAGAATAAGACCAAACCCAGCAAAGACACAAACAGTACTCTTTCGACACAGAAACCTGACCAAAAAGAGACAGCAAAACGACAACGACATACAATTAACACTCTGGAACACGCCACTCAGACTTGTCAACACGGCCAGGTACCTTGGCGTATTCCTAGACAAACACATGAACTGGATGACTCACCTGAACTACCTTCTCGACAAGACTAGAAAACGCCAAAGACTGATACGACAAGTACAAGGACGCCCCCGTGGCTGCAGCATGGAAACAGCCATACACACTTATAAAACTTTTATCAGACCAGTCCTAGAATACGCCTGCGCCCCGCTGGGAGGAATTCCGCACACGGTAGCAGACAGACTTTACAGAACAGAACGACGACTGCTCCGCAACCTTGCGAAACTCCCGGCAAGGACGCCCAGCAACGACGTATACGAAATAGTTAACGTGGAACCACTCCAGACACGACTGACAAAACTACGCGCGAACTACGGACAACGAATACTAACGCAAAGACCTGACATGGAAAACCTAATTACAACAAGACCTCGTACTCAACGACTCCCCAAACACAAGTATATCTGCCCAGCGCGTACGGTAGCACAAAACACATCACACCACTTCCCAGACCTAGTCCCAACTATGGAACCGCTGACAACCCATACCACTACCCCTCCCCACCTAGACGTCAGACAATAAAACACAGACAGACATATACCCTCTCTCCCTCGTTCTCTCTCTCTCTCTCTCTCTCTCTCCCTCTCCCTCACTCTCTCTCTCTCACACACACACACACACACACACACAAACACACACACACAAGCAACAAAACGACAACACTCGCACAATTAAACAAGCCGGCACACTCTTCAACTACTCAATCCTGTTCTGCCACTGAAAAAATATGAAAGTAGAAAATAGCAATAATTGAATAATTGTACAATGCAAGTAACAATAGTAACATCATTATACACTACTCACAGACTAACATCCAAAACCTCTTCTCATATGCTCTCTTCACCTCTGCTCCACAACCGGACACAGACGTAATTTCGGAAATATTACACACAAATCACACACAGAAACACTACACACTCCAACGTAAATAACCACAATTATATATCACCATATGTCAATGTTATACCTCAAACCTCACCAAATGCCAATGCTTAAATCTCTATCTCTTACTGTCACACCCCCAAATCTCTCCCTTAACCTTTCCCCTTCCATATTCTATTATTATAAACACGTTAATTCTAGTACTATATACATTAAGAACTAAAACATAACCTTGTAAATCATATCTCGTTGTTAAATTCTTATACTATACTATTTGTTAAACCAAAATATAACCTTGTTAATTTTATTATAACCTTGTTAATTATATAAACTTGTTAATTATGTAATACTAAATGTAAATTGTTAATGACCACGTCAAAGTGCAAAAGAAAAATTGTGAAGCACCTTTCTGCAAGCACTTTAAATTGTATAAAAAAGAAAATAAAATTGTAAACCTCGCCTAAGGCTAAAAAGTGCAATGCAAGCACTAGAATAGCCCGCCCTCCCCCCTAAGGGAAGGGAATGAAATGTGCTAAAAAAAAATTTAAAAAAAATAAAAAAAAAAGAGCTCGGCTCCAGTTCACCACCGGCAATGGAGGGTGAAGCTTTGACAATGCCAGCCACTCGTGCTGGCGAAACGTCAGAAAAATCATTAGATGAACGTCGGCCGAAGAACCCGAGACAGAAGCCAATAGGCAGTTTGTCAACAAGTGGCCACGAAAGCCTCAACAATTTTGTAAAAAAAACTATGCCAAACGAGGAAATGCAGAAACAAGACAAATGAAGTGTGCAGTAAATGCAAGAGATATGTTTGTGGGCCGTGTACACATAAAGTAATAAAGACAGTAGTTTGTAATGCTTGTAAGTAGGATTAGGTACTATACATGGTCATATTTTATCATTGGTCTTTCTCTTAACATATCCATGGGTACTTAATTTCTCCAGTAAGATTAATTTCTATTAATTTTAAAACTACTGCAATACAATTAGTATGGTTGCAGTTAAATATTGTGAACTATGATCTTAGTAATATTATGTTCCCATTGTTGTTGTAAAATACAGTGATACTGTTATTAAACGTAATTAAAGTGATACATTGCTATCAAGGTCATTAATATTTACATTAAACAGCACAGCACGTACTTACAAAGAAAGTGGTCAGTTTGATCACATCGGCGGTTCTAAGTATAGAACTAGTTCCGGCGGGAGGCCACAATTTAACTTCGCTCCCCCACAAGTTTGTCTGTCGCATAGTGTCAGCTTGCTCCACACTATATGGTCCCTATACCAATACGTGATAATAACGTTTCTTGCAAGTGAAGTGAGACGCAGAAAAGCTATGAAAAAAACTCGTGTGACTATGAAATACATAAAGACAGTGATTTATGCGAACAATTACAAGTATAATTGTTTAAAAAAAAAGACAATTATTATATATTTTCAAAAAAGCGATACTATTATACTGATAAGTTTTTATTTGCGGTCTTCTTCCGATTTATATATGCAAAGGTTCTCCCTCTAGTTGTCTTCCGAAGCGCTATTACGTAAACTAATTATCCAGGTCTGTAACGTAAAGTAATGTAATTTACTGAGCTGATGTCAAATAGATAATAAGTTAAAGTGTGAGGTGAATTTCATTTATAGAAGTGTTAAACCTATACCAGATAATCCCAGTTTTGTCTGCAGCAGAGAGAATACAGAATCGCTGCATTCCGCCTTCATTACGCGCAACATTTAAAATTTACATTACTGTTTTACAGGCGCGTTACTATCAACGCAGATTATTTAATAGTTTTTGTTCTAGCAAAGCTGGAGACCTGGACTAGGCAGTTTAATATCGAATTTTCCAGTCATTTTTAGGTATTGTGTGGAATTAGGCCCCGGCCTCTACTGCGACTAAAGGACCACTTTCATTACAGAAAGTGAATATCAAATTTGACCTGGCATGTTGAAAAGGGAAGTGACAGCTAAAAGCATATTTATTTTCTCGTGTGATTATCAAGATGCATTTGATTGCGTTTTAATGCGTTCTTAAGATAACGATTGTGTGTGGCTTAGAGTTTGCATAGCGTTCCTAGACTGTTTTTACTGTTTTATCAACTGTAGCAATATTACGGCACGTATAGACATGTTCACTAAAATAATTATAGCAGCCTTCAATTAGTAATAAGCTGAAGTATTAACACATTTTGAAAGAATATAGAAAACATGATTTAATCAGAGTATGGGCACATTAAAACAAGTCTGCAAAACAGTGAGTGTTGTGGCCCTGGGTGTGTCCTTTTAAAGGCTAGACACGTGTGCCACTTTGGTCGATATGCCACCAGCCAGTCTGCAATTGAACGACGTTCAAACCATTATCAAATCATCTACTTACCTTAGGCGACATATACTGTCATCGGATAAGAAATCCGCATCATCGTTCCAGGTGTTGTAATATTTTTCTAGCAATGTAGTAGTTATTTGACCTGCAGGAACCTGTCTTGTTTAAGTTGTAAATAAAATAAATGTCAAAATTATTTCAGTATTGTCATAAGTGTTTCCTACTTGCTTTCTGACTAAGCCCTTCGGATTCTGAATCGGAATTGGTTAGACAACAGTAAGGTAACGGGTACATACACTACCCTTCATAAGTTTGGAAACACCATGCCGCGTATGACAACAGAGCAAGACGGGAGTTATCGTTGTGGGTTATTGGCTAGAACACGGATAGTATGCTCAAATGAAGATTAATAATGACACAATATACTACAGACAATTATTGTACATACACAAACATATTGGTACGCATTGATACTGCTCGGTTTTATTTAAACTAGCTTTACCTGTCCAAGCAGTCGTACTAAACACGCCGCCGGCCGCTGGTGGCCGAGCGGTTCTGGCGCTACAGTCTGGAACCGCGCGACCGCTACGGTCGCAGGTTCGAATCCTGCCTCGGGCATGGATGTGTGTGTTGTCCTTAGGTTAGTTAGGTTTAAGTAGTTCTAAGTTCTAGGGGACTTATGACCTCAGCAGTTGAGTCCCATAGTGCTCAGAGCCATTTGAACCATTTGAACTAAACACGCCGGATTTCCCCAGTAGACGGCACGACAGTGTAGCGGTACGTTGTTAGGAATTCTGTTCAGTTGCAGTTCCGTTTGTTTTTGTTTTAGGACGCATAAACAACTAGTCATATGCGCCCAAGTCAAAACTGTAGAACACGAAAACAAAGAGAGGAGTTAAAAACGACTAGACGGCAATCCCAATCGACGAAAGAGAGAACAGCTAAAAACAGGGACGCCATATTGTCTATAAAATACGCCATAGAGAAACGGAGGTCCAGAAACAAAAATTAAATAGCCTTCGCCATATTGCTACGACAGATAAATAATAGAAGGCGGTCGACAGCCCGCGCGTCGTTCGCTAAAATGACCGATACTTCAGACGGCAAACAAAAACGGGAACGTAAGCGCTTAAAAAAGAGGCATTCCGTCAGGAAATGGCGGACAGTCAAAATTTGGGCGCAATGTGCCCAAAGTGGTTGGGGAGCACCACTTAGTAAATGGCGATGGCTGAAAGTGCCAGATTGCTTGTGATTCAATGGTAAAAATAATCACTTTGCACCAAGAAGGCAACAGTGTGCGACAAATATCAAAGAAATGGAAGATTTCCATCGGTGGAGTTAACAGGAATACACTGGCATCGAGATACAGGCTCCTATGATGATCGGCCTCGCTCAGGATCACCCAGGAAAATATCAGAACTCCAGGAAAAGTATTTGGCAGTGACCACTAACGGGCGTCGTTTAGCGTTGCTTAATTGGAACAGAGATTGTTGCCCAGCTAGGCCTGAGGAGCGAGAACTCGTGTGTTCGTTGAAGGAGCATTTTGAAAAAGAGAAGGCAGTAAGTTTATCCTTTACTTCCTATCGGTCAAAATGTAAAGAGGACTGCAGCATCTTTGAAAATATGCAAAAACGCTGTTGTGAGCATACGGGAAGTTGTTTGTTAACGCCCAGGCCAGCTCCCACACCAGTGTGCCAGAAGTCTAGCTGCTGCTCCTCATGGTCTAGTAGGTGGGTAGTGGTTGCGGACTCTCCTGCTCGCTCTTTGGTTTACAAATTATAGTCATGTGTCATGTACAGTTAGGTTTTGAAATCTTCCGCGACGTCAGTTTTACAAGCCCACATTGCCCCCCCCCCCCCCCCCCCCCATTCGAATGGAATCGGCGAAAGCTGTGTTTCAAAAAGTAATTCTAAAATTTAAATTTCAGACACACCTAATGATGGGCTAAGCCGCAGAAACCGTGGTAGTGTTGGTTGGTTGGTTGGTTGGTTTCGGGGAAGGAGACCAGACAGCGAGGTCATCGGTCTCATCGGATTAGGGAAGGACGGGGAAGGAATTCGGCCGTGCCCTTTCAGAGGAACCATCCCGGCATTTGCCTGGAGTGATTTAGGGAAATCACGGAAAACCTAAATCAGGATGGCCGGACGCGGGATTGAACCGTCGTGGTAGTGTATAGCGACTTCTGTCGTGCAAGACTTTGGACATTAAAATTTTTTTACAGCTGTACCGGATTTGTTTACCACGAACATCGGAAAGAGTTTGTCTTGCTGCAAGACGACCCGAAACGTACATTCCGCAAACTTCAGAACTATGTGGAGTCTCTAGAGGTTCAGAAAGTTTCGTGAAACATGTAATGGCCTCACAAGACCCCCGATTGTAACGCAGTTGGGCTACTATGGTATGAGTTGGACAGGAGGATCCGAAAACGGGGAATCATGAGTGGAACACAAGGGTGTGTGGAAGCTGCTGGAGCAAGAATGGAGACTAATTCCAACTGAAACACTGGCTAAGTTGACCCACCGCAGGCGTAGTGTATACAAGGCAACGAGGAGATAGAGAAGATCCAAAGAAGAGCGGCGCGTTTCGTCACAGGGTTATTTGGTAAGCGTGATAGCGTTACGGAGATGTTTAGCAAACTCAAGTGGCAGACTCTGCAAGAGAGGCGCTCTGCATCGCAGTGTAGCTTACTGTCCAGGTTTCGAGTTGAGGTATCGAATATATTGCTTCCCCCTACTTATACCTCCAGAGGAGATCACGAATGTAAAATTAGAGAGATTCGAGCGCGCACGGAGGCTTTCCGGCAATCGTTCTTCCCGCGAACCATACGCGACTGGAACAGAAAATGGAGGTAATGACAGTGGCACGTAAAGTGCCCTCCGCCACACACCGTTGGGTGGCTTGCGGAGTATAGATGTAGATGTAGATTAAAGCAGAGGGTGACTATTTTGAGGAATCTAAATTTTGATAGTTGCATTTACCTATGTATTTTCTGAGCTTAATAAACATTTAGAAAGAAATTAAAAGTTATTTTATAATGTACTTCCCTTCCATTGTCAATAATCACTTGTTGACACCAAACTTATGGAGGGTAATGCAAGAAAATGAGTGCTACGTCGCACGACTATTCGAATTCCGTAACTATAGTCGCAGTTTGGGAAGAGTGGCTGGGAACCACACACACGCGCCTCTGGCATAACGGCGGGCCATGTGGCTTTCACTGCAGCCTCAGATAACCCGGCGATAGCCAGCCCCGTTACGGTTCCACGCACTCGCTGCCCACTCCTCGCTGAAACATCACATACTCACGGCTTTTACTGTTAGTATAACTACTACTGACGTAACTAATGCAGCGTCATTTCAAGCAACAACGTATAATACCCAATATTACTGAGCTGTCACGTTTTTTATTCGTATTTATTCTGTGCCTGATGTATTACGATTTTCGTCTTCATGTGACTATCTTTAGTAAACTACACTCTTTCTGTCATTGTTCGGTTGAACGATAAATACATTTTAAGGATTCCGCCTTGAACAAAACACAATTTCTTGTTTTCTCTTCCTAAGCAAGTTTGTTTCGGTGATGTTACGCCATCAATGGAATTCCTTTTACTTCAATGTTGGATCAAGATGCATACAATTTCAAGTTACGCGCTCAAAACACAAAAAGCAACTGACGGAACCGAGGACTACGTACACCATAAAAAGCGCGTAGTGCGAATATTACTCATAGAGATTTAACTATCTGACAAGCACTACCACCAATAACATAACTAAAAAGCAAGTTGCAGACAGGCTTTCATTTCAACGAATTTCACAAAGTCCCTTATACTAATAACGTTTACTCAATTAAAAAAATTTTTGACCAACAGTCACAAAGACCTAGAAAAAAAACGAGAAACGCAATTAGCATAGCACCGTTGACAACGCGAGTAGCAAAATAGACACTAGCACTAAGTTAAATATGAATAATGAAACTGAAAAATGACAAACCATCACTAGTTTCATTTTAGTCCTGCTTTTACGATCATAAATAGCATTTTTTTTTAAATACTTATTAGTTGCAAATAACAGACTGTGTTAAAATGTTAGCCGTAAGGCAGTAGACAGAGGAAAATGAGCAACAACGTGTTCTGCTATGGTATACGTTTTGTTGACACACTTTTTGCGAACACGATGAACATAATTCCAACTTTATGCATTCTCATCCAACATTTACTTACTGTATTACATTTAAATAACGTAAAACCCACCGATGATATTGTAATACCGCCGCAAGATGTCTGGGTAAAGAGAGTAAACAATAAATCATATTACGGTAATTTTCAATTTTTCGTTTTTATTTGGGATTATTGGTGTTGTTCAAGCTGTTGCTGATTTCGGTTACAGAACTTCCCATCGTAATGTCAGTATAAAAGTAAGAGCGAATAGAATTTTGAAACATCCCTGTGAAATAAACTAAAGACTGACATCGTTGTCGAGCCTTTTTCTTCTCTCTCCCTCCCCGTCTCCCCCCTCCCCACTCTCTCTCACACACATACAAACGCACGCACACACAGATACAGACACACACACACACACACACATACAAGCACAGATTCACGCATGCTGAGAGGTAAAAAAATATATCGACCCTGTGAGTGTTGAAAACCGTTCTTAAAACAGGTGAGATAAAAATTCGCGTCTCTACCCGTAATATCACCGGAAATTTCGGAACACATACCACATCAGTTCCATCATCAGCCAGAATAGACGACTGGTCCATAGTTTCGTTCCTTATAATTTTTCCTCCAAGAATGTCGGGGAGGAAATCCGTTTGCTTTGAATGTCTATATTTACAAGATGTTTCAGAAAGAAATTAATGTATTATGTCTGTTATAAATAACCGGTCTCATTTAAATAATATTTTATTCAACTGACAGTTGTTTAGCATTTGTCCCTCTCCTCCATTCATACACTTATCACTGCAGTATTTCCGTTTCAGTATTTACTCCTGGAAACACCCATTAAGAACTCCTTTCAAGGCTCGTGAATAATTGTGCTTAATATCATCAGTGGTGTCGAAACGCTATCGTGTCAGCACTTTAATTTTAGGAACAGTGTAGGTCACATGAAGCGAAGTTTAGGAAGTAGAACAGCTGAGAACGGGCAGCTGAGAGGGTATCCGCGTTGTGATGACAAAAGAACAGTGAGTTGTCTCGCCACAGCTTTTAAGCAGTTTTTCTTTCGCCACCTTTTGAAAACGGTTTCTTAGTGGTAACGGTTGACAGTCTGATGTTGGGAGAAAAATTAAAAATGCAGACTTCTACTGTTATCGAAAAACGTGGTGAGCGTCACCTTGTCACTGAATAAACAGATGCGCTTTTTTATGCATATTTTTTGGAAGCCTGCTGTGATGGACGGACTTTTGTCCCAGTATCGTAATTGTAAACTCAGCACTCCTTTTCTGTGGTGCTCCTTTGCCTGATGTTACAACATCGCCAGTTTCTTCAGGTTCACTGAAAACGTTCATTCAGTATTCCTTGAGCTTTTCAGTCATCGAAAGATGATGCTACTCGATGCGCTTTCAATTTTTCCCTTAAAACCTTATGACACCAACCAATTGTGATTCCAAACTCGCCAGAAAGTTCGCTGAAGTTCTCTGGGGGTTATACTAGGCAGGCACGCGTCAGACACCTGGTTTACTGATTGTTATCGTCACCGGTTGAGATTGAAGGCCTTCATAGAGACAGGTGATCAACTTTTGAATCAGGCGAATCTTAAAAGTTTGCTTCGCAGATATCACCTTACCCTCAAATGATGATAGTTCGGAAACTAAACAACATTTCAAAATGCAAACAATATGTTTACTAGGGAGGTCGCTGCTCGAAAAATTGTGCTATTATCGGTTTGCACTTAGGACGCTTCGTGACCAAATCTTGAGATCTCGCGCTTTTCATTTGGTGTTTTTTATAGAAACTACTGCATTTCACAAATTGTCATGTATCCGATACCTACGGGAAAAAGTTCTTTGTCGAGGAATTAAAGCAACACATTAAGCCTTAAAATAGGGATATTTTTTTAATATTTAGGTACACAGAAAGTTTAAAATCTGAAGTTGCAACGTCTGGGCAATATTTAGGAAATGTTAGCGCCTTAACATAATTCTTTAGCACGCAGATAACTGTAACTCTGAGAATATGTAGATCCCCACTAACCTAATGCGCGATCCCTCCAGTTACTATTCGATTCTTATGGATCTATTTGCAGCCCTCAATATGGTACAAGGGAGCTAACACGCATGATGCAATTGACGCTATTTATGTATTTATACAATTAGTCTATGCAGTTTTATAATTAGTCTATATTATCTTGTTCTGTTAGGGGCAGCCAAATGAAAACGAGTCAGATATGGCAAAAAGTAAGTAAATTGTTTATCATTTAAAAAATAATCGTCATAACTCTTAATACGTTTATCCCATTATGAGATAAAATAGTCAATGTCGTCATGGAAAAATGTTTGAGGTTGCCTACAGATCTATGATTGTGCCCACGCTCGCATTTCTTCGTCTGAAGCAAATCAGTGACCACGAATGTCTTTCTTCATGGCTCCAGAAATATGGAAATCACATGGGAAGGAAAAGAACCCACGTGCTGCCGAGGCTGTTTTGAATAAACTACAGAAGTTTTACTGGGAATCCCTTACATGTACTCCATAATTCCCAGTCTCTCCCCATGCGATTTCCAAATTTTTGGAGTCCTGAAGGAAAGCTTTTGTGATTGTCAGGTGCATGCTGGGTACAGTCATGACTTTTGTCACGTCACTGTAATTTTGACTGATTTTGTTATTGGTTTCTTCTGAATTAAAATGTGGTGCTTTTGTAAATATTACAGACAATGTAGTCATGTGAGTAAATCAACAAGTGAATTTGAAGCAGTATGTTAGATCAGCAGCAGTGCTATGCGTGTTTCGTAATTTTATACAAAAAATCATTGCGTATTTTGGTAAAAAACACAAACAAATTTTGGTTTCCTTAATGTGTGGTACAAAGGTAAACTAAACTTGCTGGCAACTGCTACTTAACTTCTAAGTTATATCAGTAGTGGCCTTTTTTACTGTTGTAGAACAATTAATTTACGACTCTTGTGTCACGTGTGTTTTGTACTCGAAGTCTTACATGTTTTGATAAATAATACAGACAGTTTATTTTGGCGCAAGATTGAATTTTCCTTTACTATCAGTTGCTATAATTCCATAATATGATAAATAACCGCTGTATATTTTGTACTTGAATTCTTGGTGCATTTCCATGAATAATTTCATTCTGGTATAAAGATCAAGTTTTGGGAAATAGAACTTCAATTATTTTGCGTGAAAGCTTGTTCCATCATTGTCTTTGATAGTGCTGTATTGTCTACATTTTTTATTTTATGCTTTACAAAGTTATGCTTGGGTATTACAAAAATGTTTAGTTTATGTGCTATAATGCATTAAACATCTCATCAAAACACACCACTTTCAGTATGGTTTGTTATGTCAAATTGTTGGATAATCTGACATTGGTTTATAGAATACCAGTGTAACATAACTGCTTGTAGGTCCAAAATCAAAATGAAATTAAATAAACTACGTTAGTCAGTGTTTAATATCAATTATATTTTTCTTGTGTGGAACATGATGCATTATTTTCTTCTCCCTAAAATGGAGTTTGGTCACATGATGAAATTTTATTCTTGTACTATCGCTAACATAGCCCGATTTAGACCTAACACGAAGTGTCAACTCATACTGAATGTTATTTTCGCGATGTGTATTTTGTACTACTATAGAACTGTTCTGCTGCCCTAAAATGGTGGTTAGACAGTTCGTTTTTGTACTACACATAACATAGTCTCATTTAGCCCTAGGAATAATTTTCAAATATTATTTCATTGTCTGCTACATGCACTTTGTGTTGAAGTAGAATAATTTAAATGTGGAAATGTAGCTGTGGCAATTAATTTGAGAGTCCACATTCATCTTTTGGGCAACAAGTGTAAGTTCCACACTAACTGCAGTCTTCCAGTAGCTGAGAGCTGCAGACAGAATGGAGAGACACTGGGACTCAGCACCCATACCAGAGCTGAGCCACATTCCCCCACCATTGGCTGTGTCACATTCCCCATCAGCTCCACAGTACACTCTTCTGGAGGTGTGTGATTGGCCCACCTACAGATGAAGTCAGCAGTCCAATGTGTATGTAGATATCCAGAACACAGCAGGCCAACACTTTGCCTGAAGATGATAGGTACAAAACACATTGAAGTGTTATGACAAGATAACACCACCACTCAACTGATCATCTGAGAAGTTTATCAACAGCTCCAGGGCACTTAATTTGAGCAAATTAGTTAATTTAAGGGTGGAAATTCTTAATTTTACAATTCCATTTTGCATTACACCAAATGAGGTACAATAATTGAACTATACTCATTGACAAATCCTACTTAACCTCTAAGTTCGATTGGCAGTGGTGTCATATGTATTTTGATAAATAATACAAACGTTTTAGATGTGAAAATATTTAATTTTAGCCTTCCATTGTGCCTTGCACCAATATAATGTAATCAAACCATACAACAATCAAACTATGCTTTTGACTAATAGGAGATAGGGAGAACATAGTTAGGGACTGGCTGTTTCATTTTAATGGTTGTAAAATCATGGCCATAGCAGTTTGACAAGCCATTCATTGGCAGCATAAGGCAGCAACTGATTTTATTTCACATTTACAGGTTTTAGGGAAAAGTAGCTGAAATAAAAGTCATCTTTGGCAAGTATATACTTCTAATTTGCTAAAAACACTGGCTAAGTAAACATAAGGTTTTAGCTATTTATGGATAGTATGCTTGATACTCTTTCTCATAGTCCATATCAAATACTATATAGTTTCCAGTACGTTACTGCTGGATGTAAAAATTGGAACTGTGCTGCGCTTTTGTGTCAACACACTTGGAGATAGCGTTTTTCTTGTGATCTGTTGTGGTCTGTACCTACCACACCTCTTTGATCTTCTATGTTGACCATACCTCAGTGTTTTTTCTTGTGATCTGTACCTGTCATTCCTGGTTGAATTTCTAGAAGAAGCAATTTTGGCTGGCTTAGTGGCACTGTGACTGATCTGTTGCCAAAAGTGGGGATGTAGCTTAGGAAAGGGGCAATGATATAGAAATAGAGGGAGCGGATGTGGGGAGAGATGGAGGGGGAAGAGCTAAGACCAAGATGACATCATAAAAAAAGTTGTGGCTTATAAAGGGACTGTGGCTTACTGTTATCTTGGATTTGATGTCATGTACAAAAAAGGGCAGCATACACTACAAACACTGTGATTGGTTTTGGTCGAGAAGCCCTGTTGTCCTCCTACTAATGTTACTATTGGAGTCGGCAGTGGGCAGCGCATTTTTATCAGGCATTGTAGTAGGTTGGACTGCCAGAGAAGTTGTGGGTGGCATTATCTTTTTTATGCAGTCGCATAATCGGTATGGCCCCAGCCAATGTCATGTGTTTTATGTAGCAGCATTTTACAGTGTTTTTGAATCTCTGGGCCCAGAGTTTAATATACTATTACATTGTTATATTGGCATAATCTCTACCTTTCTATATGACTGACTCTTACGATTCTGCATTCCTCTTGGCCATCAGATGAAACAGCTTCAATGTGTATGTTGGTGTTACCACGTTGACACAAAATAAAAAAACTGCTCACACTATTAAAGAACTATTTGTCTTGCTGTATTAGACGTTCTCGGCCATGAACTGTGCCCTTACGCTGTTTCTTGCGCTCCGGCAGAAGGCAAACACAGGGTAATTACTGCGTAGCCTCACAGACGACGGCGTCGACAAATGTTTTGACTAATCCTCTTTTGAATATGAGCAGCATTAATTGAACATATTTGTTAAGCACACAAATATGCAGCATTAGTGTCATCTGAATGGATGAGAATACGGCATTGCTCTGATGGAGAACTTGAACGTGTCTGTAGTAAGCTGCTACTAAACCATCACTGAGTTGATCGATTTTAACTAAACTTCACACAATGTAAGCAATTGTCATGCGCTAATAGGTCACCATGAACACGCTCTTAGTAATATGAGCCTCTCGATTCTTTAGTGTCGAAGTGTTATTTTCAGGTCGATGCACAGAACATCCCTCTGAAGTGAGGATTGAAAACTGCAGTCATTCTTGTATAATCCAATGGGAAAGTGACTGTTCGTAGAAAACAGAAAACCTAGATTCGAGTGCTGGTCCTGCATCAATGTTCAGTTACCATGTCAGAAGAAAATCTCACAATTATTAATTGGGAAATAAGTTAACAATATTTTGTTGTACTGATGCGACACGGAAATCTTAATTTGCGAATCATTATGTGTCTCCAGGCGCTGATGACCACGCAGTTGAGCGCCCCACAAACCAAACATCATCATTGTTATGTGTCTCCCAGAAATACTTGCGTCTCAGTTCTCATGCCACTGTGCAAAATTTTTCTCGGTAAATAGTGGCAGTAAACAGACTTTCAATTTGTCTAGAAATTTAGTTAAACTCGGGAACAAGCGAAAAATAGATACTGAAAAATATTATATGCAACATGGGTATTCCATGTAATATAATAAGATATTTTGAAAAATTTATTTTAAGCATCAGCTCTTTTGTTTAAGCTGTATATTATCTATTGGTTTCGGTCATTGGCCATCATCTCTAAATGTAGAGTAAAACACATCAGTTAAAAACATATCCTATTTTCATTTTAAGTTGGTATTAAGAACATACCCCACAATGCTTCAAGTCAAATAGACAATGTACCATAGTCTGTTCATTCTTGAAATTTTCAAGGATACGTTACGACAGTTGTTTGGCTGGTTTCACATGACATACTTGATGTTGTATCAGCTTAAAAGGAAAGAGGGGTATGTTTTTAACAGTGATGATGGTCCATAACAAAAACCAGTACATGATATACAGGTTAAATAAAACAGCTGATGGTTAACACCTTTCTTGTAAACTGGTGTCACTGGGAAACTATCTGATGCAGTTACATCATTTACTGATGTGGCCATGGCAACAGATATGTCGTCTATGTACCTTTTTAATGTCTCGAAAGATGATCAATCATAGCCTGCTGATATTGTATTTTTTAATGACCGTGCCATATATTTTACTTCCTTGCTATCAGTTGGGGCCAAGCACATGTTTTGTTTGACCGGAATACCCTCATATCTATACTGAAGATTTCTGAAATGGTCATTGGTGAACTAGTTGAGGGGCTGAGAGAACAGATGATACAAGTGACAATTCATAAGAAATGATCTAAGCTCATAAGAAATGATCTAAGCACACACTGTTATGATTAAGTTTTGGCTCTAAGTAATGGCTGGACTGCATTTAGAAATATAGACAGATCTGCATTTTTTAAAGTGCTGCAGTAGCCTTATATGTATGCTTTTAAGATTACTTATAGTAATATTTGATGCCTGGTTAAAAAGTCTCTGTTTCGAAAGAGTGGCTGTCCATCTTCTCTTACTTGAACATTGCTATACATACAAGGAATGTGATAATGCGAAAGATACTTGAAATACGTACTTGTTGCTCAAGACAGGATGGAAGCAGTGAAGGAGGTCAGCCTAAAGATTTGTGTAGTGGCAATGAAAACAAAATACTTTCTTTCAGTTAAAGCCATGGATGTCATAGCAAAGGACAAACTTGCTAAAGACACTCAAGGAAACCAAATATAGCGGAGGAATATTAGCAGAATAAAAATTAGCATAGAAATTCCCCTAACAATGGAGTTCAAGTTTTTACTAAAACGTAACCTTGAGTTTAGTGAAGCAGCTTTTAGGATGCACAACATTGATCGCCCTCTTCTGCAGCCGTTGCAGATGAGCATTTGAGAAGTGGAAAAAAATTTCAGGAAATAATTATGTCCTTCCAATTGATTATGAGTTCTACAACAATATATTCCATTCCCAGACAGCAGTTACCATGGGTGTAAGAAGAGGAAGTGGAGAAAGGAGAGGATGTGGTCAAAGAAATGGGCAAGGAAGATTGAGAAATCACAACACAGTGGTACAGAATGACGAGTTTTGCCTCAGGAAGGACATTCTTCAACGGATACCACGGCAGAAAATGATTCTGATTCTATATTAAGGCACTGACTGTGTGAGAATTACAGAAAGTGACAATGAATAATGCCTCACATGTGTTGGAATCGCACCAATATACTTTCTTTTTGGTATTTTTATTTTATTTACCTATTGGTTTCAGCTTATTATATTAATTTTACATTAATTAAACACTTATTCTTGTTTTATAACGAACATGTATTGTACTATGCGCATTATGTGTGTTGTACAAAAAAAATCTTCAGAATAAAGCATTGTAAAGAAAATATTTTTGCACTTATATCTTTTTAAGATGCTGGGAGTATACGTATTTTAATACATTATAAAAACAAATGTAGAAGCACTACAATCTCGATCCATACCTGCAGATATACAAGGACTAAGCGACCATTAGAAAAAAGATATTGATGATCCGATAAGAGCTCACAAAGCTTGTAAATAGTCGTTTAACTTTGGCAGTCAATTACTCAGTTTGTTTCAGCAAACAAGTACCACTTGTACTCTCAGCCCCTCAATTCTCGTTTTGTTGCAGTCTTCAGTCTGATCACTGATTTGATAGAGCACTCCACGCACCTCATCCTGTGGAATCCTCTTCATTTCTCCATAACTTCTGAATCCTACATGCTTATGAAGCAGCCTACTGTAATCAAGCCTTGGTGTCCTTCTAAAGCTTTTATTATTAATTTTTTCATTAAAAAATATTTCTAGCTTATGGTATACAGTACAAATATTGGGTCTGAATGTGTACACCCACCCAGCTTCTCACCCACCCACCTACATCCACACACACACACACACACACACACACTTACTTTTACGTGAAGTATAGAAACAATAAGTGTTTCAGGAAATAAATGAATTTTTGCTTTGTTTTATCCATACAAAAATTATCACCAAACTTCCCCCATTATATATTCTGTCAACTGATACCATCTTTCAATCACATTGTGCCATAAGTTCCTTCAATCCCCAACTCAGTTCCTTCTCAATAGTTACACGGTCTACACGCATATTATTCAGCATTATTCTGTAGCAGCGCATTTCAAAAGATTCTGTTCTCGTCTTGTCTGAGCTGTGTATTGTTTACATTTCACTTCTGAACAAGAGCACTCTACGGATAAGTAGCTTTAGAAAAAACCTCTCCCTCCCGCCAGAGGTTCGAGTCCTCCCTCGGGCATGGGTGTGTGTGTTGTTCTTAGCACAAGTTAAAGTAGTATGTAAGTTTGATCCCTTAGGAATTCACACAAATTTTAACATTTTGAACATAAAGCTTCCTAAATTTTAAACTTATATTCGGTGTTAGCAAACTGGTCTTTTTCGTAAACGCTGGTTTCGCTATTACCAATCTGCGATTTATGCACTCTCCACTTTGGTAGCCATCCGTTATTTCGCAGCCCAAGTAGCGAAACTCTTCTCCTTTTCGTTTGTCATTTGCTAATCACAACACTGCTTGTATGTTATTCCACTATACTCCATAACCTTGTTATACTCTGATTGTTATTCACCTTAAAACTTCTTTAAAAGACTCTGTCCGTTCCATTCAGCTGCCCTTCCAAGTCCTTTGCCGCCTCTGAGAGAATTACAGTGTCATCATCAAAGCTGAAAGTTTTTATTTAATTTCCCTGAACTTTAATTCCCTTCTCTGATTTATCCTTGGTTTCCTTTCCTTTACTGCTATCTCATGTACAGATTGAATATAGGCTACAACGCTGTCTCACTTCCTTAACAATTACTGCTTGTCTTTCAAGTCCTTCGACCTTCATAACTGCAGTCTGATTCCTGTACAAGTAGTAGATAAACTTTCCCTAGTTGCATTTTATCCGTGCTATCCTCACAATTTCAAAAAGAATATTGCAGTCAGAATCATCAAGAGATTTCCTCTTAATCTACATATGCCATAAACGTAGGTTTGTCATTCTTCAATCTGTCTGATAAGGTAAGACAAAGGGTCATTACTGTCTCGCTTGTTCGTACATTTCTACGGAACACAAAATTATTGTCCCCTAGGTCGGCATGTACCTTTTTTTTCCAAATAACTCGCATCGATATTCCCCAACCATGAGCTATTAAACTACTGGCTCGACAATATTCACACAAGTTAGCGCCTGTCTTCTTTTGAATTGGAATTATTACGTGCCTCTTTAAGTTTGATGATATTACACCTGTCTCATTTACCTTGAATACCGGGTGCAATAGTTTTGCATGGGTGTGCTCTCCGAAGAAAATAATTCTGAGGGAATCTCGTCTTCTCCATGGCCCTTGCTTCGACCTATTGCATGGAAGATTGTAATTTATCTCCATGAATTTGTGAGGAATCTGGGAGTCGGTATCTGTAAGCCGCACCATCCCTTCCCCCGAAAGCTAACTTGTCAGATTAAATTGTATTGCGCGTCCTATCTTCGCATTGGACGATGGACACCGGTCACAACGTATTGCGTTCGACCATCGTGGAGACGGCAGTCGTCTGTCACCTAAATGTGGTTTCCGCTCGGGCCGCGTCTTTCTCTTCCAAGCACTGAGTCACTCTTGTGAGGATCTCGCACCCTTTTTTCTTCCTCGAATTTATGGGAATAATACAGGTTTTTGGTTGGTATTTATATTGTTAATAGTATAAAGAACGAGATGTACGGAAAAACGTAAGGTTCAAATGGCTCTGAGCACTACGGGACTTAGCCGGCCGAAGTGGCCGTGCGGTTAAAGGCGCTGCAGTCTGGAACCGCAAGACCCCTACGGTCGCAGGTTCGAATCCTGCCTCGGGCATGGATGTTTGTGATGTCCTTAGGAGAGTTAGGTTTAACTAGTTCTAAGTTCTAGGGGACTAATGACCTCAGCAGTTGAGTCCCATAGTGCTCAGATCCATTTGAACCATTTGAACTATGGGACTTAACATCTGAGGTCATCAGTGACTTGAAACGTAAGGAAACTGTTTGTTATTTTCCAAAGTAATCGCCATAACTATTAATACAGTTACCCCACTGTTAGACAAGATAGTCAGTGCCTCTATAGAAAACTGTTTGCGGTTGGCTACGGAACCGCGATTGTACAGAGGCGTGCACCTTTTCATCCGAAGGAAGTCGACGGCCACGAATGTCTTTCTTCAGATGGTTCAAATGGCTCTGAGCACTGTGGAGCACATCTGAGGTCAACAGTCCCCTAGACTTAGAACTACTTAAACCTAACTAACCTAAGGACATCACACACATCCATGCCCGAGGCAGGATTCGAACCTGCGACCGTAGAAGAAGCGTGGTTCCGGACTCAATTGCCTAGAACCGCTCGGCAACAGCGGTCGGCTGTCTTTCTTCAGGGCTCCATAAATAGAGAAATCGCATGGTGAGAGATCGGGACTGTATGCAATAAGTGTAAGTAAGGTCTTCCCAACGAAACTTTTGTAGCGTGGTCGAAACAACCTTGACAGTATGTGGTTGAATATTTTGTCGGCAGGTTGTTTCGACTATTCTGCATACACGCCCGATCTTCCCATGCGATTTCCATGTTTTTAGAGCCCTGAAGGAACACATACGTGGCCGTCGATTTGCTTCGAACAAAGATATGCACGTCTGGGGGCAATCATGGTTCCGTAGGTAACCGCAAATATTTTTTCATGAAAGCACTGTCCCTCATGTCGTACAATTGGATAACTATGTCAACAGTTATGGCGATTATTTTTGAAAAAATAAACAATTTAATTACTTTCTCGCGTGTCTCGTTTTCATTTTACTGCCCTTTACGTATTCAGTCGGTAGGTTTTTATGTGTAACAGTGTCAAAAAAAAAGAACTTCTAACTGTTGTTAAGGACTGCAGACAGTATCTAGTTCTTTCTAGACCGCGGCCTAGGCTAAACGCGAGATGGCCGTTGCGTGAGTCCTTCGTTAAATGTATGAGTTCCATGCAGTAACGTCCAGCAACAGGCTGATGTATAGTTTAAACACATCTAACTTATCATAGTAAAACAGGGTTACTGGTCTGTGAAGTGCGAAGACAAATTTAATTAGAGATATTTGTAATATCATCTAGTAGCTACTACCAACCATGCCACAGTACTGGAGCCAACTAAATACCTGAGCATGATGTGACGCAACCTGTCACTCCTCGGTAGTGTCGTAGCAAGCACACCTATTACCAACTGTAACTGACCTTCTACAGTGTGAATAAACAAGTCTAAATCATAGCAAGGATGCATGACGCAATAAGAAATTCAATAGACACTGAGAAAATATTTGGTTAACTCTTTGTTGATATACTGCGGAATTCGTGATTTAGGCGACGTCGACTAAGAGCAAAGTGTGATGGCCTGAAACTGGTAAAATAATCCCTTCAAAATCGCAACAAAAGAGTGTGCTCTACATTGAGTCACCATATGTTTGATTTGCAGCGGAACTACAAAGTGTGATACAGGCCTGTCAAAAGCGCTGACATCGAAATGACAAAAAAAATCATTTATTGTATACTTAATGACATCTCTTTGGTTTAGGGCTAATAGTAAAGTGTGGTTTGAATTCAATTGCAGTGATCAATCAACTGGATGACACAGCTTAACGATAAAGAAGCGCATGTCTCAAAACTACTACAGGCATAGTTAGCAGTAACCTGCTGTAGCACAGTGTGTTCGGATTACTGTGGAAGCATGGTATCGCAAAAGCCACGGGTGTATCGGAGCACATGATTCATAGTCTGCTGTTATGACTCTCAACAGCAGGCGACCCATATGTACAAAGCAGGCTATTAAAATTACAACGCCAGGTAGGAAAGCGAATAAAGAATTTCACTTATTGTGCGTGTACAGGCTCTCTCAGAAATGTTGCAACAAACTTCGAGGGGCTTTAGAGAATGTCTTGAGGGGCTTTAGAGAATGTCTTGAGGAGCTTCCTATAGCTGTGTCGGGAAACGTCATCCAACAACGCTACAGAGCATCGAAGTTATAGGCGCTGGCGCCTTCAGCGGCAAACGCAATTTCGTAGGCTTACGGACCGTGGGCAAAACGTCCCTCAATGTTGTTTGTTATTCAACGATCGCGATTGATTACCACGATTGTCAGTGGAGAAGATGGAACTAGCTGCTACGTAGACAGCCCTTGTCTCCTATGAATGTGAGGCTCTGTTGCCTCGATGGATGACGGTTTTGGGCATGGGTTTCAATTTGTCCACTAAAATCTTCATTGTTTTTCGATATACAAAAAAAAAAAAATAAACTGGAGATGGAAACCACCAAGACATCAGAACATTTCATTCATAGGAGACAAGGCCTGTCTTCGCAGCAGCTACGTCTACATTTACATGACTACTATGCAATTTACATTTAAATGCCTGGCAGAGGGTTGTTCAAACCACCTTCAGGCTATTTCTGTACTGTTCCACTGTCTAACAGCGCTTGGGTGAAACGGACACTTAACTCTTTCTGTACGAGCTCTGCTTTCTCTCATTTTATTATGATGATCATTTCTCGCTATGCAGGTTGGTGGCAATAAAATGTTTTCACATTTAGAGGAGAAAATTGGAGACTGAAATTTCGTGAAAAGATCTCGCCACAACGAAAATGCCTTTGTTTAAACGACTGCCTTCCCAACTCTTTTATCATATCCGTGACACTCTCTTTCGTATTTCGTGACAATAAAACACGAGCTGGCTTTCTTTGAACTTTTTCGACCTGCTCTGTCAGTCCTATCTGGCAGGGATCACATACAGCACAGCAATAGCAGAGGACGAACAAGAATCATTTAGGCAGTTTCTTTACTGGACCTGTTGTATCTTCTAAGTGAGCCAATAAAACGTAATTTTTGGTTTGCCTTCCTCCGACATTATCTATGTGTTTGTTCCAGTTTAAGTTGTTCCAAACTGTAATTCCTAGGTACTTGGTCAAATTGATAGAATTTAGATTTGTGTGATTTATCGTGTAATTTGTCTAATTTGAAGTTTAACAGTTTTCTTTTTGTATTTATGTGGATAATCTCACACTTTTCCTTATTGAGGGACAATTGCGACTTTTTGCACTATTCAGACGTCGTGTCTAAATCATTTTACAATTAGTTTTTGTCTTCTTATGACTTTACTAAACTCTATATTACAGCTTCACCTGCACACAATCTATGAGAGCTGCTCAGATTACCTACTAAACCGTTTATATAGATTAGGAACAGCATAGGTTCTATAACATTTCCTTGCGGAACGCCGGATACCATTTCTGCTTTATTCGATGATTTTCTATCGGATACTACATACACCTTTCTGAAAGGGAACGAAGCATTCAACCACACAACTGAAGCGATACTCCGTAAGCACGTAATTTGATTAAAAGTCTCTTGTGAGAAACGGTATCAAAAGCCTTCTGGGAATCTAAAACTGTTGAATCAATTTGACATCCCCAGTCAATAGCACTAATTACTTTGTGAGAATAAAGATCCAGTTTGTTTCACAAGAACGGTATTTTCTTAAGCCGGGCTCACTGTGTATCAGTAGACCGTTACCTTCGAGTTAATTCATAATGTTTGAACACAGTATAAGTTCCAATTTCCTACTACAAATGGACATTAGTGACATGGATCTGAAATTCAGCGCTTGGCTCCTTTTTCCTTCCTTGAGCATAGATGTGAACTGCGCAACTTTCCAGTCTTTCCGTACGGATTTTCCGTCGAGCGAGTGATTGTATATACTTGCTAAGTATGGTGCTGTTGCATCAGCATATTTGGAAAGGAACCTTGTTGATATGATATATGGACTGGAAGACTTGCTTTTATTAAGTGCTTTTAGCTGCTCAGCTACACTGTGGATATCTACTTCTAAGGTACGAGGTGTGGCTAGAAAAAAACCGGACTAGTACTGGTGAAACAATAAAACGAATGCAATAAGGCTGAAAGTCGCGTGGCCTGTCACGTGACTCTCGCTCCGCCTACTGCTCGAGTTTCATCTGCCTCCTGCACTCAGTCTGCCCGTGGCGTCTGTTTTAAGTAGTTGACGTTTTGTCTGTGCGTCGGAAAATGTTGAGTGTACAGAAAGAATAGCGTGTTAACATCAAATTTTGTTTCAAACTAGGAAAATCTGCAAGTGAGACGTTTGTAATGTTACAACAAGTGTACGGCGATGATTGTTTATCGCGAGCACAAGTGTTTGAGTGGTTTAAACGATTTAAAGATGGCCGCGAAGACACCAGTGATGACACTCGCACTGGCAGACCATTGTCAGCAAAAACTGACATCAAAGGGATTGTGCACATTGATTGGGTACCAGAGGGACAAACAGTGAATCAGCATTACTACATTAGCGTCCTGGCTACCCTACGTGAGCGAGTACGGAGAAAACGGAACGATTTGTGGAGAAAAAAGTCATGGATCCTTCACCAAGACAATGCCCCAGCTCACAGTGCGTTGTCAGTGAAGACGTTTTTGGCAAAACACAACATTCCCATCTTAGATCATCCACCCTACTCACCTGATTTGGCCCCCTGTGACTTTTTTCTTTTCCCTAAAGTCAAGTCAGCTTTGAAAGGAACTAGATTTGAGACTGTTGAAGCAGTAAAAGAAAAAGCGACGGAAGTAATGTATGGACTTACCGAAAATGATCTGCAGCATTGCTATGAACAGTGGAAAATTCGTATGGAGCGGTGTAGAGACCGAGGAGGAGAGTACATTGAAGGAGATAACATGAAATTGTAAATAATTGTAAATAAATGTTTTTTCCAGCATCAGTCCGGTTTTCTTCTAGCCGCACCTCGTAGGTAGTAGATTTCTCGACATGCGCCATAGGGTGGAGGGGTTCTGTGTTCCGCTTAATAGGTCAGAAGTCCACTGCACGCAGGAGGCGCCTATACTATTAGCGGGGGCTTTGTGGAATGGAGTGGGCGATTTTGTAGGTTAGAGGGTCTCAGGAAAGTGCAGAGAGGCCTTCAGTTTCAAAAGGTGAAGGACGAATATACGAAGACGGTAGACACAGTAACAGTCAATACTCCAGTTGTAAACTGTCGTAGCTGCGTCGCGAAAGATCCGTAACTCCAAGCGCCAACAGAAACCACTGAATCTCAAATCGTTATTGGTACTGATAGTAAACCACAGGAACTATCTACTTCAGTTTTGGAGCGAGGTAAACTATTTATAAAAGCAACAAAGACGCAGCCACCAACTTTATTTAATCTATCCTTTCTAAACACTGTTAGGTCCTTTGTAAAACTTTCGGCTGAAAGTATCTCCGGCCTTAATCAGCCACGGGTTCCTATCTTTGATTTGTTCCTCAGGATACCCTGTACAGCCCCTCGAAGTTAGTCACAATATTTCTGGGACACTCTGTGTAGAACAGTGGGAAGAATACAGCATTAAATTTGTAGGTGATTTGGGGGTTTACAGGGCGCTGCCACCTCTGGTATCAGCACAGTGGAACACCGAATAAAACTGAGCTTGGATATCGGTACATACATTCATTCTGCTTCAACTCTATGGCAGAGTTCATCGGTCGAAGTGTATGGCGACTGGTGGTATGTCAGGATCTCTGCAACCCATGACCAGATGTTTATAGTGGGTGAGAGATCTGAAGGTTCTCCTTGGAGCTTCCACACATGATTACGTCCATCACCGTGTCGCTTACGAAAACGGAACTCGTCTAAAAGGACAGCGTGGTGCCACATCTGTGCCCACTGTTATCACTGGGTGCACCATTGACGGGGCGTCACTTCCCGTTGTCTCGCCATGGGAAACCACAGTAATGGCAGCCCTGCTTACCGTCCGTGGTGCCTCAAAAGTCTTTGCACTGTCCGTGTTGGTACCTATCATGCTACAATCAGATTTACTGGTGCGCCGGCCGGAGTGGCCGAGCGGTTCTAGGCGCTACATTCTGGAACCGCGCGACCGCTACGGTCGCAGGTTCGAATCCTGCCTCGGGCATGGATGTGTGTGATGTCCTTAGGTTAGTTAGGTTTAAGTAGCTCTAAGTTCTAGGGGACTGATGACCTCAGCAGTTAAGTCCCATAGTGCTCGGAGCCATTTGAACCATTTACTGGTGCAAGGTATATGACGTAGCACATACGACAATGCACGGACGAGTGAACAACATGTCTAGCCTTTCGGGCACAAGTCGCTGAGGATACCAAGATGTTGCTTGGCATTGAGTATGGCACTCCTGAATCCATCGAATCCACATTCACATGACAGTCGTGAGATTCCGAACAGCGCGAGCAACAGTATCGTGGAATGATAACTCTCAGCATCTGTAGGCGATCGTTATCATTAGCCATTTGACATCCTCTGTTGAATGATGGCCGCTTTTCATGTGTTACAATCTTCACCGATATGTTTCATACTACTACCTCACTTTTTGGTCCCTTTAATCCTCAAACCAACTCCCTCACTTTCTCTATTGTCTTCTGTCCTCCTTCCTTTCTTTATTTGTAGAAATCCAAATCCAACAAAGAACTTTCTCGGTTTTTCTATCAGCACTTCGTCTGGCTACTTGTAACACGTACTTGGTTCAATTTTTTACGGTTTTTATTAATGTTTGCTATCTAATCTGTTCCCTGATCATTTTCTTTGCTTTCCCGTCACTCTTGGTAATTCCTATCATGTAGGGTAACTCCAGGAGTGCTGGACCACTGGGTAAGATAGACCAGTGGCGTCTATCACAAATACTTTTGAAGAATTTTTTTTTGTGAACATACGTGGTGTAAAAGTGTTTCTGTTCTTTTTGTGTTACTCCTGGAAAAAAAATTACATTCTCTGTTTTGGTGAGCGGAGAAGTTTTATTGTCTAGTTAGTATAGAGACTTACTTTGCACAATATTGACGCAGTTTTTTTGTTACTACGAGCTTTACAGGTGTGTAGGCATGGAATTAACCTAAAATGGCCACCGTGTTCGATACCTGTAGATAGAAGTTGATGTGATCCATCTCTACCAGACAATAGAGACAGATGGATCAATGTTTTTAGGAAGAGATGGACCACTTGTTCCAGTGTGATATAGATAGAGCACAATTAAACCTAACTTCAAGGCATGTGGAATATTCCCACTGAAGGTGACCGCAGTACCCAACTACGAGGGCCGTTCAGAAAGTAACCTCCGGTTGATTTAAAAAAAATACAACAAGTTAAATAAAAATATTTTAATATATGCATCTTACAACTACATCTTTGCACTATTTTTCTACATAGTCTCCATAGCGATTGAGGCACTTATCGTATCTCTTCACAAGCTTTGAAATTCCTTCTGCATAAAAATCACCCGCTTGTGCCTGGAGCCAGCCTGTGACCGCATCTTTGAGCTCTTCGTCGTCATCAAACCGCTGTGACCCGAGCCATTTCTTCAAATGCATGAAGAGGTGATAATCACTTGGCGCCAGGTATTTCTATGCACCAGGAATTGCATGGCGGCGACTTTGAACGTCTACCACTCCTCTCTTCATCATGAACGTTTTCTCGTCCACTTTTAAATAAACGTACCCATTCACGGACAACTCCTTCACTCATAACTCTTGGTCCGTACACGGCACAAAGCTCACGATGAATAGCTGCTGCAGAATATCCTTTGGCTGTAAAAAACCTTATGACAGCACGCACTTCACATTTGGCGGGGTTTTATATTGCAGCACACATTTCAAACTGCCACAAAAACTAAACTAGCGCAGGTACGACGTTCACTCGACCACGGCTTGATGCCGACTGACCTGTTGAGTGCGTGAAAGCACATATGGCGTCGCTACTCCCCCCACAACCCGCACTGTGACCAATCGGAGGTTACTTTCTGAACCAACCTCGTATGTTTATTTGTCAGAATAGACGTCTGTGCCAACAAATGGAAGAACATAACCTCGCACAAAGGCCAACCAATCACATCAATGCTTGTCAAAAGACCTAGTGATCCCAAGTACATCAAAAGAGCATAATTATATGCACAAGTCATAGTCCTTCACTGACTCAACTTCGGACTCGCACCCTGCTAAACCTAAAACTTACAAAATTACCACTTCAGAACTGATTGCTCCTAAGGCAACACAGACAAAGCTTTTGGAAGAAGTCTTACCTGTTCAGCTGTTGATAAAATCATTAATTGTAACAGGGTGCTGATAAAAATTTTTGGACTAAAATATTTAATAGTATAATTCTGTATACATTACAACATATTCCAGATAAAAATATGTCATTTTAACTGATTCTTTACTTCTGATGTAGCCATTTTTGTATAGCCCATCTCTCTTACAAGGGAACCTCCCCATCGCACCCCCCTCAGATTTAGTTATAAGTTGGCACATTGGATAGGCCTTGATAAACTGAACACAGATCAAATGAGAAAACAGGAAGAAGTTGTGTGGAACTGTGAAAAAATAAGCAAAATATACAAACTGAGTAGTCCACGGGTCGCATAGGCAACATCATGGAGGAAGTGAGCTCAGGAGCGTCGTGGTCCCGTGGTAGTGTGAGCAGCTGCTGAACGAGAGGTCCTTGGTTCAAGTCTTCCCTCGGGTGAAAATTTTATTTTCTTTATATTTGCATAATTATTATCTGTCCGTTCGTTCATTGACGTCTTTGCTCACTGTAATAAGTTTAGTGTCTGTGTTTTGCGACCGCATCGCAAAACCGTGCGATTAGTAGACGAAAGGACGTGCCTCTCCAATGGGAACCGAAAACATTTGATCGCAAGGTCATAGGTCAACCGATTCCTCCACAGGAAATCACATCTGATATATTCTATACGACACTGGTGACGGCATGTGCGTCACATGACAGGATTGTGTTGTCGACCCACCTAACTTGTACACTTGGCGAAGGGGTAAAAAAATTCTTCTACCTTGCCCGATTTAGGTTTTCTTGTGGATGTGATAATCACTCCCAAAAAAGTGATGAAAACATAAGAGTTTGTCACATAAACTGAAAATAATAAAATTAAACTTTTCACTCGATGGAAGATTTGAACCAAGGACCTCTCGCTCCGCAGCTGCTCACGTTACCACGAGACCACAGTGGTCCTGCATTCCCAGTGTCCTTGACGTTGTATATCTTCCCATGAACTACTCAGTTTGTATATTTTGCTTATTTTTTCACAGTTCCACACAACTTCTTCCTGTTTTCTCAATTGATCTGTTTTCAGTTTTTCAAGGCCTATCCACTGTGCCAACTTATAACTAAATCTGAGGGGGGTGCGATGGGGAGGTTCCCTTGTTAGTATACTGGTCCATCTCACCTATACACCTATGGATGATATGGACCATTCATGCGTATTTTCATTTTATCATGTCTCTTGTATTTTAAGTGGCATTGTCTCAATAATACATTGCTCTGAAGTTTATATGACACTCTATACTAAAATGCTTGCAGAAGTCAAAAGTTGAAAGACACACAAATTGTTTGCTGAAGAAAAAAAGTGGTCCAATTCTTCTGGACTTACCCTATCTCTCGATTATTCGCAAAACAATCTTCAGTTCCATCTTTTACTGCCATAACTATGAAAACTATGCCTGGAGTCGCGAACGACGACAGTCGAGTATAATCTCGTTCTGCGCACCTGATGTCACGTATTCTCCGACAGCGAATGAGCATTCAGTAGTGCTCTGAGCACTCTGTTGTAAACGTCGTAGCCAGTGCGAGCTTTAAACATGATAATAACACTGGCGTACATAAAGGAGAAGTAACTAAAGCTCTGCTTTGGTAACAACAACTGTAACAATATATTAAAATCATTATAATCATAAGGTTATTCAACAATATCTAGATAAAACCGTTACATTTCTTCGAAACTCAGAGAACTAATACGTTCATTACATTATATAGTTGGAGTATTGTGACCCAAGGCGAAGCTATGTCCGTGCAGCTCAGCTGAGCAGCGAGTGACTTAGGTACGCACATCTGTTGGTCAGGGGCCTTGTGTTTTCCTGCCACAACCGATACCAGTTTCTTTAATCTTCGTTGATCCATTATGGACCGTGGGGAAACGGCTGGCATGTATTTCTTGATGCAATAATTTACCAACAGCCGTATGTATTGTAGAAATTTATTTTATGAACTGTGCTACCAGTTTCGACATTACATTGATGCCATCTTCAGGCCCTACACGTCATAGTCGTAAAAACGCTATACACGGAAGGAGCCATATAACTGGATCCGTGAATCAGTCTGTGTCGCCTGGCCACCAAGAGCTGTTGCATAATGATTTGATTCACGGATCCGGTTATATGGATCCTTCCGTGTATAGAGTTTTTACGACTATGACGTGTGGGGCCTGAAGATGGCATCAATGTAATGCCGAAACTGGTAGAACTTAAGAAGTTCATAAAATAAATTTCTACAATACATACGGCTGATGGTAAATTATTGCATCAAGAGATACCAGTTTCGGATGGGCATATAATGCAGACATAGAGAAACAGAGTGTATTATTCATAATAGTACAGTACTGATTTGCTCAGTTTGCGGGTATGCGGTACGCGTATTACTGTGTGTGGAAGATACCAGGTAGTATCGAATAATACAACCTTAGACACAAAAAAACCTTGCAGCATGAAGGAATTATCCGAAAGGGACGGAAAACTAGGTGTTATGTATATGTACAGACAAACAAATGTTTACAATTTCACAAAAATTGGTGATTTATTTAAGACAAAGAGCTTCACAAATTTAACAAGTCAGTAATGCGTTGGTCCTCATATGGCCCTAAAGCAAGCAGTTATTCGGCTTGATGATGATGATGTTTGGACTGTGGAGCGCTCAACTGCGCGGTTATCAGCGCCTGTACAAATTCCCGACGTTTTCTCAGTCCAATTTTGCCACATTCATGAATGATGATGATGAAATGATGAGGACAACACAAACACCCAGTCATCTCGAGGCAGGTGAAAATCCCTGACCCGCCGGGAATCGAACCCGGGACCCCGTGCTCGGGAAGCGAGAACGCGACCGCTATTCGGCTTGACAGTGATTACATTGGGCAACAAAAAAAGATTTTTTTTAAAAAGTCTAGGGTTTTCCCGCTGAATTAGACTAATTTTGATGCCCTGAGTCCGAAAATGACCTTGGTTTTGTTCTATCAGGTCAGGATTTTTTGCTACAGAAATTTTTAAAAATCGATTTTTCGTAAAAAAACAAATTTCTTTGTATCATCTGCTGAGAAATCCCGGAAGATTTTTTCCGTTTTCCTCAAGAAATAAAAGTCAACGTATGCAAATTCATTAAGTTTTTATTTACTCCATCAAAGTAAATAAGCATATTTATCATAATATTAGTATAACAATGAGCGTTACGTGACACAAAAGTTCAGAGTTCACGGTATGAATCGGCGTTTCTTCGATTCCCGTTTGTGAGCAGCTGCTGGGTTGTCTCTCTTCAGCATCCAGAAGTAGTCCGCCATCATGACTGCGTCCCACCTCCCCTGGTACCTATCCTCCATTTGGCGCATGTCCTGATGGAACCTTTCTCCCTGCTCGTCGCTCATCGCCCCAAGGTTTTCAGGAAACTTCTCCATGTGTGAGTACAGGAAGTGCATCTTTATACTCATCAAACACCCGAGCTTTTGAAAGGCCTCTATCATGCTGCTGATGAGTCTGGCGTGGTTTGCTGCCTTCGTGTTCCCCAGGAAGTTGTTCACCACCTGCACAAACGATTTCCACGCGGCGCACTCTGAACGTGTTCATGGAGTTTTCGAACTCTGTGTCCTTTATGAGCTGCCATATCTGTGGCCCATCGAAAATGCCGGCCTTCAGCTTCTCAATGGTCAGTCGCGGAAAGGCTCGGCACAGGTAGTGGAAGCACCTCCCATCCTTGTCCAGAACACGCGTGAACTGTTTCATTAACCCAAGCTTCATGTGTAGCGGTGGGATCAATATCTTCTCCCGGTCAACAAGAGGTTCGTTTATGATGTTTCTCGCACCAGGTACTAACTGCTCTCGTGGCGGCCACACTTTCTTTACATAGTGCTGGGCTCTGTCTCGACTGTCCCACATACATATAAAGCATGGGTATTTCGTGAACCTGGACTGCTGACCAAGTAGAAAGTTCACCATCTTGAAGTCGACGCAGATGATCCATTGGTGCTGCTCATATTGGATTTTGTCGAGCACGTACTTCACTGCTTCATATTTCTCTACGAGAGTTGTGGAGTGAGCAAGAGGGATTGAGGCGAACTCGTTCCCGTTGTGGAGGAGCACACACTTCAAAGAGCGCTTGCAGCTGTCAATAAAGAGTCGCCAATCTCTCGGATCGTATGTAGGAGCCCCGAGTTTAACAAGAAGACCGGCGACGTCTCGGCAGTACACTAGGTCTTCCTCCTGGCAGAAGTAGCCCATGTAGTCCTCATGCCTTCTACGAAAGAAAGTGATACGCGCGTCCTCGCCAAGTAGATTTTTCTCTTTGAGTCTGGAGGCCAACAGCTCGGATGAAGTCTTCGACAAGCTGAGATCCCGAACAAGATCATTAAGCTCATATTGTGAAAAGAGCTGCCGACCATCTTGTGCTTCATACTCCTCGTCTGCTATATATCCTTCCTCGTCTGCAGTGGTGGCCTCGTCGTCGATGTTAGGAAGCTCTGTGAACGCTGGTACAGGAATTTCTTCGCAGTGAGCAACTGGACGGCGGGCAGATGGAAGGTCGGGGTACTGGAGGCTGTGCCGATTCTTCCGGTTGATGCCAGTAGTATTGATGGCGCAGAAGTAACAATCCGATGCATGGTCAAAGGGCTCCCTCCAAACCATCGGAATCCCAAACTTCAGTGAAGTTTTCGTGCCCTTCGTCCACCGCCGGAGGTATTCCACGCACTTCTTGCAGGCCGTGTGCGGTGCCCAGGGCTTATCTTGGTCACCCAGCTTGACTTGAAAGTAAGCCTGGTAGGCCTTCTTCACAAATCCAGTGATGTTCTTCCTGTCCACTGAAAGCGTGTATTCTCCGCAGATGTAGCAGAAAACGTCTGGATTATTCATGCATGAACGTCGCGCAGAAGCCATATCAATCTGAAATAGTAATAGAAATATGCAGTTGACTGTCAGACAATAAAAATTAGAATAAATTTTATACTATAGTAAGAAAAAAAGGCATCTATTGGAATGATTAACTGTTACAATCTTAAAGGCTTCTTTTGTTTTCATATGTCCTGAATAATCCCCTTAAAACCCCTAATATTAGCATATTGAAGCCTATAAAAAGGCTTACATTTCAGGGAAAAATGGTCATGTAGGCCTATGGCTGTATCTCAAAAAGTTGACCTGATAGAGCAAAATCAATGTGATATTCGGACTCAGAACACCAAAATTAGTCTAAATCAGCTGAGAAACCTATGACGTTTTTTTGGTTGTTGCCCAGTGTTATCAGCGTTGTCACGTATCCTCCTGAGGGATATCGTGCCAAGTTCCGTCCAATTGGCGCGTTAAATCCTCAAAATCGCGAGCTGGTTGGAGGACGCTGCTCATAAAGTTCGAGACGGTCTCAGCTGGGGAGTGTTTGGTAAGCATGAAGGCAAGCGGTAGAAACTCTCGCCGTGAGGGAGCGGGCATTATCTTGCTGAAATGTAAGCCCAGGAAGGCTTGCCAAAAAGGGCAATAAAACAAGGAGTAGAACATCGTCGGCGGATCGCTGTGCTGTAACGGGGTCCTGCTATGAAAAGACTACCACTCCCGGTTGTCAGGCCGTATGGTGGGCAGGCTGGTATCCCACATCTGTCCAGGGCGTCTCCATACACTTCTTTCCTGGTCATCAGGAGTCAGTTCAAAGCAGGACTCATCAATGAAGATACTTCTATTTCTGACAATGAGATTCCAGGCCGAAGATGTGTCTGTAGACCCCCCTCACCAGCAGTGGGGTACCAACCTGACTGTCACCACCGCCACACAGCTCGACACCCGGAAATGATGATCTGGGGAGCTATTTCTAGTCATACCGCGACCCCTTTGGTTGCCATCAGCAGCACTCTTACAACTCAGAGCTGAATCGACGATATTCTGGCTCTCTTTTGTTCCCCTTCATGACAAGTCATCGTGGATTAATATTTCGGTAAGATAATGCCCATCGGTGTGCGACGAGAGTTTCTTCTGGTTGGCTTCATACTTGCCACACACTCCCCACTTGAGTACTTTTGGAGCATTATGGACAGAGCCCTCCAACCGTCTCGGGATTTTGACAATATATCTCTGAGGAGGACATCCAACAACTTTATCAATCAACACCAAGCCAAATAACTGCTTGCATAGCGGCCAGAGGTGGACCAACGCATTATTGACTTGCTGAGTTTGTGCAACTCTCTCTCTTCGATAAATATCCAATTTTTCTGCAAATGTAATCATTTGTTTGTCTGTACTTGTACATCACATCTATCGACTTCCTTCCCATTTGAATAAATCTTTCACGGGAAGTCGTTTTTTTGTGTTAGAGTGCAAATAAAATGGAAAAAAACTTATTTTTGAGTGTGGTTATGGATAACGTATCGATACCATCCTACCAGCGTTAAAGTTGGGAACAGCATTGCAAGTTTGACTCTGACAAGGGTCGCAGTGGGTCTGATGCATCCAGTAGTGGACGCCCACTGGTTCATGCCTCCTGTGCCTCTGGACTACGGCCGCCCTTGGCGCCGCAATATAGGACGGCTGGCGGCAGCCACACAACCTGCTTGCACTTGGAGCCACCTGCTGTTTGCACAGGCCGCCTAGTGGCGGTTCCGACACCACCGTTCAAGCTGTAGTGCAGAGAGCCTTATCCTTATTGCTGTTCTATGAGCTGTACTCTAATTCTTGCTGCCTTATTTGTAGTGATTTTTCGTACGCTTGAAGAAATACAGTTCAAGTAAATCTCCTGTTTACTGTGTTAACTTGTTCGGTTAACATTTCTGTCCCTGTCCTGCTTTCCTAAGACGACAGTTGCCGCACCACTCTGTAGCTCACCTATCCTTACCATTGTGTACGAAGTCGTATACAACAGTAATTGCATGAGTAGGACTAAAAAATAATGTGTTCATTAATGTTCAAAAAATGGTTCAAATGGTTCTGAGCACTATGGGACTTAACATCTGAGGTCATCAGTCCCCTAGAACATAGAACTACTTAAACCTATCTAACCTAATGACATCACACACATCCATGCCTAAGGCAGGATTCGAACCAGCGACCGCAGCGGTCGCGCGATTCCAGACTGAAGCGCCTAGAACCACTCGGCCACACCCGCCGGCAAACGGACTAGTTCCACATCATTTAACTAAAAGAATCGTTAAAAGATTCAAGTAAGTAACTAACTAATTAATGTGGACTTTCAGTAGCGCAAATGGATGAATCACATTCACGTATCCATCTAGGAGAAACTATAGTCGTCCGATCAAAAGCAGTGATCGAGTTCTTCTCCAATTGACGCTAAAGACGACATGAAACAACGGCAGAGAGCCTGTGCAAACATAAACATAAACAATGCACCACTCGTGGCCCGTCCTTCTACCCCTTCAATACGTCCACGAACACGACAAAATCATTCAATAGCAATTCGCCAACATTTACTGTGCCAAACAGTTCGACAGTCCGCCACAGAATGCAGCCACTTCCTGGAGGAAGCTTCAGAAAGAAGGCGGAAACGTCGCTGCGGAATATCCTGCGAGGACGATGCGTTAACATCACAACAAGAGGATCTGAGAGACTGTGCCAAAATGTTACGGACTGTTATAATGCATGCATTAATATGCTGGTCGTCACTTTTAAAAGCTGCCCTGACATTCAGTTGTTGCTGTTGTAAGCTGTTTATGTCAATAAGAAACTAAATGCCGGCCGGTGTGGCCGAGCGGTTCTAGGCGCTACAGTCTGGAACCGAGCGACCGCTACGGTCGCAGGTTCGAATCCTGCCTCGGGCATGGATGTGTGTAATGTCCTTAGGTTAGTTAGGTTTAAGTAGTTCTAAGTCTAGGGGTCTGAAGACGTCAGATGTTAAGTCCCATAGTGCTCAGAACCATTTGAACCATTTGGGCATTCGGATGGGACAACTGTCCAGTGTTGGACTGCGTTGGAATGTGAGGGCATGCATACTTGTTGTCAAGGTTCCAGTCGACCACGTCTGAACACTACATGGGAGGATCATCTTACTGTGCACCATGCACATCATCATAACCCCTTCATATCCGCACCTGCCGTCCAAGATCAAGTTATGGACTGCCTTCAAAGTTCTATGTGATTTCCACCATTGATTGGAGACTAGCAACACCCAGACTGGGGAACTACTATCCCATGCATAGGCTGCCGTTAACACCACAACATGAACAATTGCTTTGGACTGGTGTTTTGTATGAATGGCTCTGCATTGTGTTCAGCGATGAATTATGGTTCTGGACCTCCCCAGTTAAACATTATCAGCTAGTGTGGCGGCAACCTAGGGAGAGGCCCCAATCTTCCAATGTTTTGGAGAGGCACAGCAGTGTCACCCCAGGTGTCATAGTGTAGGGGACGGGTGGGGGAAGCCATTGAATATGACCTCGTGGGTGGTAGTGATTGACGGAACTCTGATGGCACAATGATATGTCAAGAATATGTTGCATACTCATGTGTAACCTCCCAGGCAACACTTTCCTGGGGCCAGTTTTCAACAGGACAATGGTCGTCCTCTCACAGTACATGTCTCAATGAAATTCTGTGCGATGTCGAGGTACTCCTGTGTCCAGCAAGATCCCCCAGCTCTGTCCCTAACAGAAAGTGTGTGAGACCAGCTCGGACATCAGCTCCATACCAGTTCCAGTGTCCATGATATCATCGATCAGTTACAAGAATTGTGGGCCAGCTTGCCTCAGGAGAGGTTTTATGACTCCCTTTCCACTGCTTCCAAGCCAGAGTTGGTGCAACGTCATGCTGATCTACATTCTACATGCAGCTACATTTATACTCCGCAAGCCACCCAACGGTGTGTGGCGGAGGGCACTTTACGTCCCACTGTCATTACCTCCCTTTTCTGTTCCAGTCGCGTATGGTTCGCGGGAAGAACGACTGCCGGAAAGCCTCCGTGCGCGCTCGAATCTCTCTAATTTTACATTCGTGATCTCCTCGGGAGGTATAAGTAGGGGGAAGCAATATATTCGATACCTCATCCAGAAACGCACCCTCTCGAAACCTGGACAGCAAGCTACACCGCGATGCAGAGCGCCTCTCTTGCAGAGTCTGTCACTTGAGTTTGCTAAACATTTCCGTAACGCTATCACGCTTACCAAATAACCCTGTGACGAAATGCGCCGCTCTTCTTTGGATCTTTTCTATCTGCTCTGTCAACTCGATCTGGTACGGATCCCACACTGATGAGCAATACTCAAGTATAGGTCGGACGAGTGTTTTGTAAGCCACCTCCTTTGTTGATGGACTACATTTTCTAAGGACTCTCCCAATGAATCTCAACCTGGTACCCGCCTTACCAACAATTAATTTTATATGATCATTCCACTTCAAATCGTTCCGCACGCATACTCCCAGGTATTTTACAGAAGTAACTGCTACCAGTGTTTGTTCCGCTATCATATAATCATACAATAAAGGATCCTTTATTCTATGTATTCGCAATACATTACATTTGTCTATGTTAAGGGTTAGTTGCCACTCCCTGCACCAAGTGTCTATCCGCTGCAGATCTTCCTGCATTTCGCTACAATTTTCTAATGCTGCAACTTCTCTGTATACTACAGCATCATCCACAAAAAGCTGCATGGAACTTCCGACACTATCTACTAGGTCATTTATATATACTGTGGAATGCAATGGTCCTATAACACTCCCCTGTGGCACGCCAGAGGTTACTTTAACGTCTGTAGACGTCTCTCCATTGAGAACAACATGCTGTGTTCTGTTTGCTAAAAACTCTTCAATCCAGCCACACAGCTGGTCTGATATTCCGTAGGCTCTTACTTTGTTTATCAGGCGACAATAAGTGGCCTTATACTCTCAAGTTCTTTGTATATTTCATTCGGTTTTGTAATCACTGAAATAAATTAACATAGCCTCTCAGTCAATTAAATTTCATTTCCAACTCTCCTTTTGTTGCTTCGTTTGTTATCAGGAGTAAGTTGAAAGATGCATTTAAGTAATTCATTACTGTCATCGAATCACGTTTACTTGCTGCTAATGATTGTAACTGACACGAAAGGTGTGCTTGAAGCTCGCATGTTACCTTTTCAATTTTTTTAATGGTAATCTGTGTACTAACTTGATTCAGACCGGAAACAAAGAAAGAATGAATAACAAATTTTTAATAATTTGCTCCAAGGCAAGTACGAAAAACTGTAGGACATTTAAAGCAACATAAAGAAAAGAGACCCTGGCTCCTCATGTCCCACTTCTGTTTCCCGTGTTTTACATCATTTGCTCCGTCTCGGCATTCTGTCATGCGTCTATTCTATACACGCAACGCCCACTTCCCGCTTCCTGGAGTCGATATATCTGTAATTTGCAAGTTCCGGCCACTCGTTTAACAATAGAATCGACAAATGCAGGCAAATTACACTCCCCCGCCCATACTCGTTCAGCTGGCTGTGCAGTTACAATTGGATATGATTTTCCAACTCTGTGTGTCACCGTATTTCCGTTGTCCAGCAAAGAGTCCAGCTGCACAACAATACGCACTGTTAGTAAAAAGATCCCACAACCATCTGTTAGTTAGAAACTTACACGTATTTCGGAGCGAAAGCCCCATCTCGAGACTTCTATACTCGAATCTGACGAACCGTATGGCCACCAAAAGAAGTAGTTGTATCTGAGAGAGGTTATATACTGATAACTAAACGGGAACACTAAATAAAACTAGTGCGAACAAAACTATAATCCATTACATTGTTGGGCCATTTTTGGAAAGTTTCTTCAGTTCGTTAATTTGTAAACACACATCTAATTGACGAATGAAAACAATGCTAACATTGGTTTTATGCTCTCAAAGACTCTCATTTAAAGTTACACTGTTCTGGAAATACATCATATTATGGAGAATGAATTGCCGTTGAAACACGTCCGTATTCACATTTACGTCTCTCAAATAGCGTACTAGCGCAACGTCTACATCTATATCTATATCTATATTCTGCAAACCACCGTGAAGTGAATAGCAGATGCTTCGTCCATTGTACCAGTTATCATGTTTTTTCCTCGTTCCATTCACGTATGGAGCGCAGGAGGAATGATTATTTGAATGCCTCTTTGCGTACTGTAATTATTCTAATCTTATCCTCACGCTTCGTTATGTGAGCTGTACGTAAGGGGTTGTAAAATATCCCTAATGTAATCATTTAAAACCGGTTCTTGAAGATTTGTTACTAGACTTTCTCGCGTTAGTTTACATCTGTCCTTGAGTATGACAATTCAGTTTCTTCAATATCTCTGTGACAATTTCCCAAGGATCAAACAAACCTTTGGTCATTCGTGCTGCCCCTCTCTGTATACATTCAGATTCCCCTTTTCGTCCTACATGGTACGGGCTCCACACACTTGAGCAATATTCTAGAACCAGTAGCACAAGTGATTTGTAAACAATCTCCTTTCTAGACTGACTGCACATCCTCAGTATTCTACCAATAAATCGAGGTCTACCATGTGCTTTGCCCACCACTGATTCTATGTGAACATTCCATTTCATATCCCTTCAAACTGATACACCCAGGTACACTCCTGGAAATTGAAATAAGAACACCGTGAATTCATTGTCCCAGGAAGGGGAAACTTTATTGACACATTCCTGGGGTCAGATACATCACATGATCACACTGACAGAACCACAGGCACATAGACACAGGCAACAGAGCATGCACAATGTCGGCACTAGTACAGTGTATATCCACCTTTCGCAGCAATGCAGGCTGCTATTCTCCCATGGAGACGATCGTAGAGATGCTGGATGTAGTCCTGTGGAACGGCTTGCCATGCCATTTCCACCTGGCGCCTCAGTTGGACCAGCGTTCGTGCTGGACGTGCAGACCGCGTGAGACGACGCTTCATCCAGTCCCAAACATGCTCAATGGGGGACAGATCCGGAGATCTTGCTGGCCAGAGTAGTTGACTTACACCTTCTAGAGCACGTTGGGTGGCACGGGATACATGCGGACGTGCATTGTCCTGTTGGAACAGCAAGTTCCCTTGCCGGTCTAGGAATGGTAGAACGATGGGTTCGATGACAGTTTGGATGTACCGTGCACTATTCAGTGTCCCCTCGACGATCACCAGTGGTGTACGGCCAGTGTAGGAGATCGCTCCCCACACCATGATGCCGGGTGTTGGCCCTGTGTGCCTCGGTCGTATGCAGTCCTGATTGTGGCGCTCACCTGCACGGCGCCAAACACGCATACGACCATCATTGGCACCAAGGCAGAAGCGACTCCCATCGCTGAAGACGACACGCCTCCATTCGTCCCTCCATTCACGCCTGTCGCGACACCACTGGAGGCGGGCTGCACGATGTTGGGGCGTGAGCGGAAGACGGCCTAACGGTGTGCGGGACCGTAGCCCAGCTTCATGGAGACGGTTGCGAATGGTCCTCGCCGATACCATATGAGCAACAGTGTCCCTAATTTGCTGGGAAGTGGCGGTGCGGTCCCCTACGGCACTGCGTAGGATCCTACGGTCTTGGCGTGCATCCGTGCGTCGCTGCGGTCCGGTCCCAGGTCGACGGGCACGTGCACCTTCCGCCGACCACTGGCGACAACATCGATGTACTGTGGAGACCTCACGCCCCACGTGTTGAGCAATTCGGCGGTACGTCCACCCGGCCTCCCGCATGCCCACTATACGCCCTCGCTCAAAGTCCGTCAACTGCACATACGGTTCACGTCCACGCTGTCGCGGCATGCTACCAGTGTTAAAGACTGCGATGGAGCTCCGTATGCCACGGCAAACTGGCTGACACTGACGGCGGCGGTGCACAAATGCTGCGCAGCTAGCGCCATTCGACGGCCAACACCGCGGTTCCTGGTGTGTCCGCTGTGCCGTGCGTGTGATCATTGCTTGTACAGCCCTCTCGCAGTGTCCGGAGCAAGTATGGTGGGTCTGACACACCGGTGTCAATGTGTTCTTTTTTCCATTTCCAGGAGTGTATTTTTATGATTTCGCCGATTCCAACTGTGAGTGATTAATATTATAGTCATAGGATACTATGTTTCTTCGTTTTGGGAAGTGCACGATTTTGAATTTCTGAACATCTAAAGCAAGTTGTCAATTATTGTAACACTTTGAAATCCTGTCAATATCTGACAGAATATTTATGCAGCGATACTTCATTGCAGATAACTCCATCATCTGAAAAAAGCCTGAGGTTACTGTTAATATTGCCTGGAAAGTCATTAATAGACAACATTAGCAGCAAGAATCCCAACACACTGCACTGGGTCGTACCCGAAGTTACGATGATTCTCCATCCAGGATAACATGCCGCGCTCACCCTACCAAAAAGTTCTCAGTCCAGTCATAAATTTCGCTTGATACGGTATATTATCACACTTTTGACAATAAGCGTAGGTGTGGTATTGAGTTAAATGCTTTTCGGAAATTAAGAAATACTGCGTCTAGCTGTCTGCCTTGACCCAAAGCTTTCAGTATGCCGTGTGAGAAAAGTGCGAGTTGGGATTCACATGATCAATGTTTTCGGAAACCATGCTAGTTGGCATGGAGGAGGTCACTCTGTTAGAGATACATCTTTATATTTAAGCTCAGAATATCTTCTAAGATTCTGCAACAAATCAATGTCAAGGATGTTGTGCGGTAGTTTTGTGGATCACTTCTTCTGCCCCTCTTGTAGATGAGTATGAGCTGTTCTTTTTTCCAAGAAATGGGTACGATTCTTTGTTTGAGAGACCTGCGATAGATTACATTTAGAAGAAGGGCTAACTCAGCCGCAAATTCAGCATAGAATCTGGAGCTTTGTTCAGTTTTAACTATTTCAACTTTTCTCAACACCACTGACACTAATAATGATTTACTCATTTACGAGGGTTAAATTGGGGAAATTTTCCTGTCCGTTGTAAAGGAACATTTGAAAACGGAGTGCCGGCCGCTGTGGCCGAGCGGTTCTAGGCGCTTCAGTTCGAAACCGCGCTGCTGTACGGTCGCAGGTTCGAATCCTGCTTCGGGCATGTATGTGCGTGATGTCCTTAGGTTAGTTAGGTTTAAGTAGTTCTAAGTCTAGGGAACTGATGACCTCAGATGTTAAGTCCCATAGTGCTTACAAGGGAACCTCCCCATCGCACCCCCCTCAGATTTAGTTATAAGTTGGCAGAGTGGATAGGCCTTGAAAAACTGAATACAGATCAATCGAGAAAACAGGAAGAAGTTGTGTGAACTATGGAAAAAATTAGCAAAATATACGAACTGAGTAGTCCATATGCCATATGCAACTTCAAGGGAAATGTGCAGTCAGGAGCGCTGTGGTCCTGTGGTTAGCGTGAGCAGCTGTGGTGTGAGAGGTCCTTGATTCAAATCTTCCCTCGACTAAAAATTTTAATTTTTTGTTTTCAGACAATTATTATCTGTCCGTCTGTCCGTCCGATGCGATCACTTTTTTGGGAGTGATTATCACATCCACAAGAAAACCTAAATCGGGCAAGGTAGAAGAATCTTTTTACCCATTCGCCAAGTGTACAAGTTAGGTAGGTCGACAACATATTACTGTCATGTGACGCACATGCCGTCAACAGTATCGTATAGAATATATCAGACGTGTTTTCCTGTGGAGGAATCGGTTGACCAATGACCTTGCGATTAAATGTTTTCTGTTCCCATTGGAGAGGCACGTCCTTCCGTCTACTAATCGCACGGTTTTGCGGTGCGGTCGCAAAACACAGACACTAAACTTATTACAGTGAACAGAGACGTCAATGAACGAACGGACAGATCATAACTTTGCTAAAATAAAGAAAGTAAATTAATTGCTCGGGGTAGGACTTGATCCACGGACCTCTCAGTCCGCAGCTGCTCACGCTACCCACAGGACCACGGCGCTCCTGACTACACAATACCCTAGAAGTTGCATATGTTACACGTGGACTACTCTGTTCGTATATTTTGCTAATTTTTTTCATAGTTCCACACAACTTCTTCCTGTTTTCTCGATTGATCTGTGTTAAGTTTTTCAAGGCCTATCCACTGTTCCAACTTATAGCTAAATCTGGGGGGGTGCGATGGGGAGGTTCCCTTGTTAGAACCATTTGAATTTGAAAACGGAGTTCAGGATTTTATCTTTTGCTTTGCTACCCTCAATTTCAGTTCCTGACTCATTCGCTAGCGACTGGACACTAACTTTTGTGCCACTAACAGCCTTTACCAGAATTTCTTTGCGTTTTGTGAAAGGTCATTTGACAATATTCTGCTACAGTAGTCACAAAAAGTTTCAGGGGTTGCTCTCTTGACAGCCAAGCGCGTTTCATTCAGCAACTGTGTATTTAGAGCCCTATACTTTGTTTTACACCTATCATGCAGTGATCTCTGTTTCTTTAGAAGTTTCTTTACCGTGACTGTATACCATGCAGAGTTCCTCCCATTATGAAGTGTTATACTGAGTACATCCGTGTAGTTATCGTCGACGATGTTAGTCGACTCTGTCTGCTAGAGTGGTGCATCATTTCTAATTCGACTTCCCGTCGGGAACGTTATGCCCTTGTTCTCTCTTTTGATATCAGCAGCAGAAATGATGATTAGTATCCGTTTATAACTTAACCATCCGTAAATTCAAGTGACAATAGACAGTTCCTCTCAGTCGTAAAATCTTATTTCAGAAACTTGTAACACTGCTGTGTTTTCTTTGTCCTACGATTTCAGGTAGGGATATTAAAACCATTTGATCTGATACTTTGTCTTATTCAGGATGAGTAACATTATGTACAAGATGTCCATAAAGTTCCACTGCCATCTCAAAACATCTATTAGAGACAGAGCATCGTGGTTTTTGTAACGTGTTTAGCAGCTTTGACAATTTTAGTTTTCGTCTTATGTTGCATGTCTGATTTAGAGTTCATCAAAATGGTCACATACTGGGAGAAGGCACAGGCACTGTGGTGCCACACCAAAGTCAGCAATGCAAATCGATGGCAAAGACATTAATGAGGGCTCGCTGGAATCCGAAACTTTGTCTGGAAAGCACTCCTGCAGACCAAGCCTCTCCCCCAGTACTGCAGTGTCCTCACGCTGAGGTCAATATAGTGTTGAGGAAGATAGAGCTCAGCCAATTTCGAGACCTCAGCTACAACAGTCAACATCAGGACAGTGTTTCAGATGAAATGTACTTTCATAAATGTTGCATTTTGAACTTCAAGAGAACAGTTTCGTAATTAGTCCATCAAGCGATGCTTTGCTAGTCCATGACAGTTGTTATCCTGTGATAAAGAAGTGTGTCAAAGCTAAGTAAATCGTGTATCCATTTACGCAATAAAGTGGACTAATATTTCATCTTTTCTAGTTTGATGAACCTTCTCCCAGAGAAATAAAAGAACCCATACTTGTGGCGAGACGAAAGTTATTTCACATTGTCACAACAGTGTCGTCTAGTAAGCAGAATCAAAATCTGTGATAACGGTACTGTGGAATTATCGACGCCAGTATGGGCAGACACGACAGTGTGACAGGCCCATTTTCCTTCGTACAGACAGCCATAACGGGAGATTTTGACATGACCATGCTCGAACAGTTCCTGCTACAACAGATCCAAGAGCTGCAGCCGTCTCTTATCATGCAGCATGATGGTGCAACCCCATATAGGACTATGAACGTGCGGGATGTACTGAATAACAGAGGTGAAAGGACGTCGTGGCCCCATCAGACGGTCACTGCGGGCTGCCAGTGTCACGGGATTAACTAATGTTTGTGGGGTTATGTCAAGAATCACAGATATACATAACACCCGTCAATGACGCAGATACACTTCGTGCATGAATCAACAATGCAATCAGAAATGCTGATGTTGCAGTGCTTACCTGTAAATGAGCAGAATGTAGGCTTGACATTCTACGAGTAATGAGTGGGACTCACTTTGAAACTTTGTCATATTAGAAAAGAGACTTTGAGATGCTGATGAACGTTTTATAGCAATCCATGATTTCCAAATAATGTTTTTTTGAAACGATAGGAGGACTTCATGGACACCCCGTATTTTGTGTTTTTTATATGACACCTCTGGTGTATATAACAAATAGCGTGTGTACTTGTGGTTGCCTAATGTTGTCTCCACAATGGAATTCTCATGCCTAGAAATAATTCAAATGACCCTGCCATTGACAGCCACCATCTAGGGATATCCATAAAACGAATTATCTTGTTGTGGATTTACTTCAGTTTGGCACCTCAAGCCAATCATTCGTATTGGGATACTACTAGAATGAATCACGATGGGATACTTTAAGTTGTTAATTCTCAAAAAAAAACACGTACAGTACAAAATATTGTACAAATATGAAATACACAACATCGGATTCTACTCTACATCATTCAATTTCGAGAGTGACAGAACATATGTCTGACACTTTAGAAACCCCCCCCTCCCCCTTGTTAGACGAACACAAAGTTGGCTGATAATGATTAGCAGTGAGAAACAGAAGACATACAAAACAACGTCCCCTTAGAATAATTATACATGACTGTGTTTAAACTGACACACAATATTTTCAGCGCAACGCAATCTGACTTTCAAAAATCCCTACAAAAGAATGGCCCAGACTAACATTAACCTATACCTTTCACAAATCACTTACCTCACAAAAATCTTCGTTACTCGAACTACTGCAATACAGCGAGCGCCACTACTGCCAGCTAAATAAAAGATTCAAACTACGGAAGGCACTAACTACTGATAGGCATAGTTAGCAAATGAAAGATTTTAATACAGAACAAAAAATGTATTTACCTTATTAGTCATCAAAGGTCATAATATATGTATATAGCAGTTCATGACATCCAGTCTTACAAATTTCAAGATTCCGCCATTTCTCTCCCCACATCCACCACTGCTGGCGGCTCACCTCCAACTGTGCAACGCTACGCGCTGTTAACATCCAGCTGCCCAACACTACAATGGCAGATAACAATGCAAACTAGCCACAGACTCCTCACAGCACAGCCAGTGATTTTCATACAGAGCGCTACGTAACGTTGCCAATAAGAAAACATAAACAGCCTACTTACATAGCCCTCATGCTCCCCACAAAAAATTTTACAAATTGTTTTGGGCATTGGCCAATAATGATTTGATAAAATTTTTCATAATTACAATAACAAAGATATCAAATGCACACACTTATTGATACAATGTTGGTCAACAGCTAAAATTTTCTCACAGTCCATAAAGACAGTCCTGATCATTCATCACAGTAAAATTGCAGTGTTTTTCTCAAAGACTGAGCAGTAAAAGAAAATGCACACGGAAGTAGTGGATTTCCATGCAGTCTTGAAGAAGTAGTGTTGTCCTTCCAACGGAAAGACAGTGCTGACTCTCGACATGCAGACAGGTAATGGTCCACAACAGAGCAAACCCACCACAGAATCAGTCGAAGTTTTGAAGAATATTGGTAGGTAGGTCGTCACAGAGCAGACCCACTGTAGTCCTGGTAGAGATTACAGTATTGGTGGGTCATCAAAGATGCAGACCCACTATAGTCCTTGTAGAGATAATGGTATTGGTGGGCCATCAAAGATGCAGACCCACTGTAGTCATTGTAGAGACGGCTAGCAACCATCTGTTGCGACTGTGCAGGTGCACAATCACCATCGAAGAGTCTTGCGTAGAATACAGCAAGTCCATAAACCACCACTTGTCCACTCACAAAAAAATTGTTTGAAATGTCCTTAGAACCAGCAATGCTGTTCACCAGTCTCTCGCTGAATTATTAACACACGTGCAAACACTAACAGTCCCGACTTCTCACTTACTGTCCATATACTATGACCAACAGAAACGTGTGCAGTGAAATGTAACTTACAAGTTACTTAATCTGATGAACAGGTGTCCATTACAATTTTATAACATAAGAATACAATTACAAAGATACATCATCAAAGAACATAACAATACAGATAACATTTGTAGTAATAGGGGCTTTACAAAAGAATAGAAATAAACATATACATCAGTGTTACAGGAATTATGACATAAGTAAATACATAAAAGATCAGAATAACTTTCGAAACATCAACTTCACACATGAGCATTAAAACAGAACAGAATAAATAATGTCTAAACATCTTTACAAAGAAAATAACATATTATCAGAAAAATTCTACAACATAACTCCTATTAGCTAAACACATAAAGACAGGAAAAACACAAATATACAAGAGTACACAAACACATAGCAGAATAACACAGGGGGAAAGGACAGGGTTTGTTTTCAGTGTGACATTTGGTACTGCAGTCCAACCCAAAACTTCGTTCTGCAGATCTTTCCTCTTATTTTAACATTTGTTTCCACCAAAAAAAATCCTATCCAAGCATGCTTTCTGTATTTATATGTTCACATATGTCTTACCTCATTATTTATTTTCCATTATCTTACCTCATCATTTATTTCCAAGAAAATCCTACCTAAACCTGTTGTCCCTAAACCCTACTTTTTTGTTCATATCCTCTTTCAAAATACTTTTTTGGCCAAACCATTTTCTTATAGCTTCTCAATGCATTTCTTCCAATTCATCACAACTCGTTCTCTTATATAGCCTACCCCATCTTAAGCTAACTTAAATCTACTGAGCTCAGATGCTAAACTAAGGAACGAGGCAATGCAGCAGCACAAAACAATTAACACAAACAGCAATGATAAAAAATCAATATTACAACTAATATAAGGCAATGCACAGCAAACAAGAAAAATAAATCCGTAGTAAAACTGGCTTAACAGAGTAATACAAAGTGAAATTTAGTAGCACTATGCCTGGCAAACAGCAGCAGTAAATGCTATAACCTATACCTATGCATGACAAAGCTCAAGCAGAAAAAATAGTACACTAAAGACAACAATGCAGATAAAGGAAATGTATAATCACATCTTAATGTCTATGTAATTAAAGTGGTGCACCACAACTATTTCTACAAAAGAAATTACCAAGTACTTGAAAAGAAAATTATATATGCAGTTACTGTTATCAGTTCCTTCTTATTGTTCTTTCCATTCCAAGAGCTCCTTTTTCGAAGAATGTGGGTCATAAAATAATTATTTAATAGGTCTGTTGACAGAAAGTGTTCACATTAGCAAATGCATTTAATTTTATATTATAAAACCAATGCTGCAACATAGCTGGAAACCAGATATCAAATGAAATAAGCAATTACGCAAACCAAAGCATAAAAATATCATTCAATAGTCATGTGACATTTCATAAGTTAGTAGAAATTCTCTCAACTCTCGTAGAAAGACGCTTGTCATAATCAGGTGTGCAGATGTAAGTATCTTTCCAAGTAATGAGCGTGTCGTATTTGCGATGCTTTCTACAAAGGAATGTCAATAGCGAGGATAATGGCCTCCTTTCTTTCTCCACCTGTGCCTCTGAAAGGCACACACTAATGGCTTTTTCTTCAGGCGACTGGCACACCTGGGCGCCACCTGGGTCACTTAGCTTCCTTACCGAAATATTTACGACAGCAGTTTGCGCTACAGTGACAGTCTCATATTAAAAAAAAGGTCGAGAATTTGCGTTACGAATGTGTAGAAACAAAATCCTATAAATATAACAGCGTCGAAAAACTTTTTGCTGGCATTGTGATACATTGCGCATATACACACATTTCATAACTCTTAAAGTACGATTCTTGGTTTCCAACATCCTTTTTCACAAGTCAGAGTCCCTAACCACTACTCTTTATTCCTTACCTTATTACACATATACATATTCGTCAACACTTCTTCAATATTTCATCATAATAAATACGTAACATAATCAAATTTCTCATATAGCATCAGCTTATTGTTCATAAACATACCTCACCAGCATAATACACATCATCGTCGTAAAAATAACATCATAACACCTCAGTCAAATCTCAAAAACGTCGTAGCTTTCTGCAATAATTTCAAAGCCTAAAAAAAATTCCCTGCTCATTTATATAGTGTCATCTACCTCAAACGTACTATAAAAATCATGATCCCATATCAAATATATCATTCAAAGCTCTCATAGTATCACAATGGTTCCGAAAAAATATGAACAGTTCACAAAGTACAGACAAAATACAATTTCATAAGTGTGAAGTTATCCAACTGTGTAATTGTGTAAACATGTGTCACTGATGTAGTAAAAAAAAGTTTATCTCTCAGTTAAGTGATCAGGTAGCTGTGTAATTTATGTGTTAGAGGAATATGGTACCGATGTGGAAAGTTGTATAAGCAAATACCATATTAGCTAGGGCTCCTTGTGCTTGCCAGACACATGGTACAAAAAGTAAGCATGTACTCCCCTGAGGATTAAAGTAATTATACCCTCAGGTTTTACAGATTACAGCAATGGAATGAAATGTATCACGGAAAACCTTTGTATCTTTGTAATTCAAAAATCTTTAAAAATAAATGTTTTAAGTACAAAATTAATCACTCAAATACATGTACTGTAGCGCTAAACTGTGCGTCTTGTTGTAAGATAATCTCTGTGGAAGTGTCGTAGTTATCGTCCTCTGTAAGCAAAGTTCTGCTGAAGACAATGTACTTACCTCATGATAAACAAAAGTGAAATGCTTTGCGTATAGATATCTTAGTTATTATGCTTATTGCCGTGATGAAGAAAGTACTGTGCTGTAACATATTGTTATGCTACAGAAAAGGCAGTCTCATTGTAGCTATACCACAAAAGTTACTACTAAAACATGTTTTACTTTCCAGAATAATACAGAAAAACTGTGCAGATATAAAACAGATACACCACAAAAGCAACAATGTAAATTGTGTCACATATTAATAGCGTCGTGATATAATCATGTAGCTATCAAAGAAACCAAATGCTAAGTCATCTTTAATCTCACCGAATGTACTTCAAATAAAGAGTATCTTTTCAAGTAAACCAAAATGTTGCATTAATATCCCATTAGCAGTAAAAGTTCTAAGTATGTAAGCCTGATAGTCGTTACGTAATCGTGCAACTTGTTGCAAGAATGTACACACACAATAACACTGCGTCGTCTGTTCACTATAACAATGCATTCGTAATTTCTGTTTAAATAAGTTCTCTTGGTTCTTGATTGGATATTGAACTTCAAACATTGTTGCATACTAACAGATTCTAAGACTGACAAAGCATACCAGTAGCGTTAAGTGAAAAGTTTTATGGCAAAGACTAAGTTAAAAAGCAAATTATCTTTCAATAAACGGTTTTAAATGTGAAATGTGGTGTAAACCTTTTACCCTTTCAACTTGAACGCAATTATCATGCGGTATACGTCGGTAAGGAATACTGGAATTTTTCTCAAGCTTAGCGTCTATGTTATTTTTCCCTGAGCCAGCTGGCGCATGTGGCTGCCTGCGGTGCGGGTCATTGTCTGTTTCTTTGTTGGCGCGCATCGTTATTGGGATTAGGAGACCTAACTTCTACAAATTCACCTTGACGAGAAGGCCCTGCCCTGTTTGAAGCTCGCCAGTTCTGATGGAATTCAGGTCTGTCGTTACGATCATATCGTCTGTCGTCATGTCGGTAGATTCCATAGTTACTTTCTTGTCGGTCACGTGGTGGAGAACTTCTCCCTGAATCGTAACTGCGCGCTGGTCCGTTGCGTCTAAAGTTATTCTGTCTCCCTTGATAATATTTATTTTGGTTCCCATATTGTCTGTTTCTCTGATTGTCTCTGTGATAGTCATTACCGCGCAGAGGTGATCTTTCCCTGTAGTTATTACTACTCTGCCAACGGTTGTCATACAGGTGGTGTCTGTTTTGGTCACAATTTGTGTTGTGAGAATAGCCTTGTCGTGTCCAGTTATTATTTCTTTCTTTGCGGAATTGCGACAGATGTGACCTGTAATTTTTGTGTTCCTGTTTTCGCGTTCCGTGATTATCAGTGTCAATTTCTAATTCTTGTAAGAGTCCCTGAAAAGCTTCAATGTCGTCTTTGCAACGTCCTGCCAAAATAATATGTCGTAAATGCTCAGGCAGTTTGATTAAGCAAATGCGGATGAGTTCTGAGGGGCTGTATGGGTTTGACAGGTACTGATTCTTGTGCAACATGTCTTCAAAATATTTCACAAGACTGGAGAATTCAGATTGTTCGAAATGTTTCATCATTATGATGCTATGTTTTACTCGGTCTTGTGTAGCTTGAGACCAATATACTGAGAGGAAGGCATGATAAAATTCTCCTTCACTGTGACAATCGTGAATGACCGATCGCATTCTTACAGCTGGTTCATTCTCTAAATAGCCACACATAAATTCTAATCTGTGCTCTAATGACCAGTTGGGAGGAAATCAATGAGAGAATTGATGGAGCCATGCTTGTGGATGAATGTCGTTGCCAGAATTCTTAAATGTTTTGAATTTACGTGTAGTAATGAACAGCTTATAGTCAAAATCATCATGTCGGCGAGTCGCATGTCGGTCATTGTTACGTCGTTTCGGCAGTTCCATCTCAAAATTCGGTGTACCTTGCCAATTTCTTTCATAATTTCCGAAGTGCCCTGAATTATTATTTTGTGGCTGTTCCGTATTTCTATGTCCCTCTTCCCGTATTGGAGCACGAGTCGCCTCTAAAATATGTAATTCCTGTATTACCTGTGTCAACTGATCTTGTACTTCCCGGATTTCTCTTTGGTGTTGCGTATTAATTTGATTCTGATTTTGTTTGAATTTCCTAATTTGTTCGCACTCTTCTGTGTCATTAAAGACTGGCGGTTTTGTGTCATTCAGATTATCATCTACCTTCGTAGATAAATTATTTAGCTGATCCGAAAGTTCAACTACTTTTTCTGATAATGAACTAATTTCCTCCATGTGTCTTTCTGAACCAATTTTCAGAGTATCTACTGTGTCCTTTTAAGTTTTCCTGAGTTTTTGCAAGTTGCGTAACCAAATCGGTAGATGCAACTGAGTCAATTTTAGCTTGCAAGGTGTCGTGATTTTCATGAACTATAGTTTGCAGTTCCTTTATGGCTGCTTCGTGATTCTTTAATGCATTTTCATGACGCGAAAAAATAGGCTGGAAATACTCACAAATGTGTGTTTTTACGTCATTGCAGACTTTTTGACATTTCGATTCGATTTTATGTAACTCAGTAGTTAAATCTTCACGTGTTTGTTCAAGTGTGGTGTCTAACTTTTGAAGATTTTGTTCCATTGTGTCTAACTTTTGAAGATTTTGTTCCATTGTTTCTAACTTTTGAAGATTTTGTTCCATTGTGTCTAACTTTTTTAGATTTTGTCCCATTTGTTTTTGATTTTGTTCAAACGTTGTGTCTAACTTTTGTAGCCTTTGTCCCATTCGTTGCATTAACTGTAATAACAATGCACTGGTGTCTGAAACATGTTCCTCAGTGCTTTTCGGCAGTGATGTTGCACCGGCAACATTCACATTTTCACAAGCAGAAAATGTGTCTTGACTTATTTGAGAAAACGGTGAGGACCCAAAGCCTGAATCTGCAGTATTTGCAAAACTGTGTCCTGTCATTCCCGATTCCTGAGGCGGGCTGTTGCCGACCGATCGATCGATAATGCTTCCCTGTTCACTAATTGTTTCACTGCCTACACCATTATTTGCAGCCCGCTCCATTTCCCTATGCACAATTACGAAGTTACTACTTTGAACATTAGTTAATTCATTACTCTGCGGCGCTAACACACTGCTTTCGTCTTCACTGTCATTTCTCAGTTTACTTTGAAGCCTAGTATTACGTTTTTCATACGCCATTATTGTCACAATATTTCACACGACAACACAGAAAAGTACAATTTGAAGAGCAAAATAACAAAATACATTAACATAGCACTGAAAACAATATCAAGTTAATAGCAAGCGCAGCAGCGAAATACTTGGTGCAAATCTACATGCATGCCACAACAACAATGAAAGACTGCAACTACAAAGGAGATTCTCTCTACAATTACGCACTAGCAATAAACAATAGCTACACTAATTACACAAACTACAAGAAAAAAATCAGAATATTCCAGTGAGGTATCCTCGGCTAAGGGTCGACATATGCAACGTCCCCTTAGAACAATTATACATGACTGTGTTTAAACTGACACACAATATTTTTAGCGCAACGCAATCTGTCTTTCAAAAATCCCTACAAAAGAATGGCCCGGACTAACATTAACCTATACCTTTCACAAATCACTTACCTCACAAAAATCTTCGTTACTCGAACTACTGCAATACAGCGAGCGCCACTACTGCCAGCTAAATAAAAGATTCAAACTACAGAAGGCACTAACTACTGATAGGCATAGTTAGCAAATGAAAGATTTTAATACAGAACAAAAAATGTATTTACCTTATTAGTCATCAAAGGTCATAGTATATGTATATAGCAGTTCATGACATCCAGTCTTACAAATTTCAAGATTCCGCCATTTCTCTCCCCACATCCACCACTGCTGGCGGCTCACCTCCAACTGTGCAACGCTACGCGCTGTTAACATCCAGCTGCCCAACACTACAATGGCAGACAACAATGCTAACTAGCCACAGACTGCACACAGCACAGCCAGTGATTTTCATACAGAGCGCTACGTAACGTTGCCAATAAGAAAACATAAACAGCCTACTTACAACAACATACTGGCACTTTCAGAAAAACCTCAGTGGCCAAGAAAATGGACCTCTTCACATTTACTGATAGTGTCTCCCTATCTACCGAACCAGAGTTCGCATGTCGCCTACTGAAGTAGATAACATTTGTACTGCACTAATGATCTGCTCTTTGGGCATTGGCCGCTGTGCAGACGATGGTCATTATGTACCTATAATTTTCTGCCTACTCAGTGGACGCCATATGCCATCCGCAAACCCCTAGGGCTGAAGTTACCTCAGTACAAGACAAAACACGAGACAAGATTTGTGTTTGCCCACTAGTACAGAAATTCGACTCAAGAGTTCTCCTGTAAACGAGCACTCCACTATTTGCCAGTCTCCACAGAAAACTAAGGAATAGTCGGTCGAGTGAACAGAATAACAGCGGTGTCACAGAGAAACGACTTCACATGCTCCCTTCGTCGAAAGCAACACTTCTCAAAATTTAACCGCCAACTTCTCACTTGCGGCTCTCGCCAGCAAAGTGCCTTCGATCTCCCTCCGGTCTGAAGTGCCTCCCCATGCTATACGCCACCCCCTGCTGGACATGCGGCGTCTATGTTTGCGCTCAGGCGACGATCCCCACGACCGTAACAAAACAATTACCACCCACTACGATCGGTCATGACTCTGCCAGCCAATCACCTGAAGCTCCTATTCCTTTCAGAATATTTTTGGAAGTTTTCGTTTCCTCTCCTCCACGCTCAGCACTCCGCCAAACAGAAACGCATCTCTACTTTTTGGCGGGTAGCATGTTCCATCGCTTCCCAAGAGAAAATTCCTTGGATGTCAGCTCGCGACCATTGTGTCTGACACCGCACATTCTTCATACTAAAAAGACCTCCTTTTACCTTCTTCCACCCCTGATGCTCTTTCTCCAGGTACGCTAATTTGAAATTTTTTTCTTTTCTTCCCCTCCCCCCCCCCCTCTCTCTCTCTCTCTCTCTCTCTGTCCATGCTACGGAGGTTTCTGAGACCGCATCGTAAGCCATTGCTTCCACGTTCTGCTCTTTTTCAGGGCAGTAAATGTTCGCCCCCTACGGACACAACGAGATGCTTCCCAGCCTCTCTTTAATCGACAGCAGCTTCTGAGAAATGCCAAGCCACATGGCTCTATCTGTCGATTCTCTGCCCCAATTAACTGCCAGACATGCAGTACCACAGAAATTGTTGGTACAAAGTGCTAGCCAGTAATAGTCAATAAATGATTAACAATTTGATTTTGCATGGGAAAAATGGTCTAACATAAACATAAATCTGTAAGAAGATTAAATGTATGATGGCAAAATCTTGCCGCCGTACAGTGTTTTTGAAACATTATATTTCACTTTTCATTTTCATTGGCAGGACACTTAGAAAATGTAACAGACCTACTAAGGAGACTGTCTACACTGCGCTTGTCCCTCCTCTTTCAGAGTACTTCGGCGCAGTGTCAGATCCTTACCAGATAGGACTGACGGAGTACATCGAAAAAGTTCAAAGAAGGGCAGCACATTTTGTATTATCGCGAAATATGGGAGAGAGTGTCACAGAAATGATACAGCATTTGGGCTGGACATCATTAAAAGAAAGGCGGTTTTCGTTGCGACAGAATCTTCTCACGAAATTCCAATCACCAACTTTCTCCTCTGAATGCGAAAATATTTTGTTGACACCGTCCTACATAGGGAGGATCGATCACCACGATAAAATGAGGGAAATCGAAGCTCGCACGGAAAGATGTAGGTGTTCGTTCTTTCCGCGCACTATGCGAGATTGGAATAATAGAGAATTGTGAAGGTGGTGCGATGAACTGCCTGGCACTTAAATGTGATTTTCAGAGTATACATGTACATGTAGATATGTTTGGTACTACCAAATTTTTTATCTTGCACTTTTTTTCTTTATTCACGATTTCCAAAAAAAAAAAAAAGAAAATGGCTCTGAGCACTATGGGACTTAACTTCTGAGGTCATTAGTCTCCTAGAACTTAGAACTACTTAAACCTAACTAACCTAAGGACATCACACACATCCATGCCCGAGGCTGGATTCGAACCTGCGACCGTAGCAGTCGCGCGGTTCCGGACTGAGCGCCTAGAACCGCTAGACCACCACGGCCGGCACACGATTTCCCCCTAATGTCACAAATCCCTATATGGGGTTACTTAAGATTTGCTTCATGAAATGTGCCCCTTTACCTTTCTTAGTTATTAGCTCAGAGGTAATGGAAAATAAAAATGCAGCACTTGCAATTACCCGTCATAAGAATTTTACAGTATCACAGGGGCCGCTCTAACGAAAAGCCACTTCGAAACCTGCGGCGACAGAGATGGCGTCATCATTTCTTCCACGACACCAGCATATGGATTTATTATTTCTTGAGCAGTATATTACACAAATGACAAACATATTTGTCCTGCGCAAACTGAAACTATAAAGATCAACTTACTACACTTGCAGCAGTACAATACGATGTCTGCAGTCGATGTTCTAATTCAGATTTCAGCTGTTTACTTCTGAGTAACCTCACCTGTTTAGTTATGCTTTACGTACTATTTGCCATCTCTAAAAGATTTTCATATAGTCAGACTGCGTTATTAATGTAATCAGTATATGGGGGGATACTGCAGAGCGGAGAAAAATGTCATAATCTTGTACGAACAAAGAGGTTCATTTTCAAAAAGAGTGACAGGTCTTCACGTTTAACAAATGTATTATGAAACTGTGCAACCAAGTGCCATTCTAACATTGAAGATCTCCCTCGTAGAGGTGACTCGTGGTCAACAGCAACAGTTTAATGACCACAACCAAGAAACTAAGGTACGATTTATGCACAGCTGTTATTTTTTCAGCAGCTGTGGTCTACATGGTGAACATTAATAAAATAGACAAACTACAGGGACTGATTCCTGACTGGGAAAGGAGGAGATAAGGCCAGTGAACATGTGTCCAGAAATGTATTGCTGCCACGGTAGATTGCGCTGACGAATGAACGTTCCTCTGTCCATGTGCCGTGTGTTCTTTGTGTGTTGCAGGATGTATGATTGACGCAACGTACTGTAAGCAGCAAATGATCCGGTATTCATGTTGGGAACAAGCCGAGATATTTGTGTATGCCCAAGCAAATGGAAATGTGTAAGTAGGCTGTTTAGGTTTTTTATTGTTAACGCCACCTCTGTTTGAAAATCACTGGCTGTGCTGTGTGCAGCCTGTGGCTGCTTTGCATTGTTGTAATACTCGCCATTGTAGTGTTAGGCAGCTGGCTGCGAACAGCGCGTAGCGTTGCGCAGTTGGAGGTGAGCCGCCAGCAGTGGTGGATGTGGGGAGAGAGATGGCGGAGTTTTGTAATTTGTCATGAACTGCTATATTTATATATGATGAAATCAAGGTAAATACATTGTTTGTTCTCTATTAATATCTTTCATTTGCTAACTATCCCTATCAGTAGTTAGTGCCTTCCATAGTTTGAATCTTTTATTTAGCTGGCAGTAGTGGCGCTAGCTGTATTGCAGTAGTGGGAGTAACCAAGATTTTTGTGAGGTAAGTGATTCGTGAAAGGTATAGTTTAATGTTAGTCAGGGCCATTCTTTTGTAGGGAATTTTGAAAGTCAGATTGCGTTGCGCTAAAAAATATTGTGTATCAGGTTAAGCACAGTCGTGTACTATTATTGAAAGGGGACGTTTCATATGTCGACCCTTAGCCAAGGATACCTCACTGGAATCTTCTGATTTTTTTTTCTTGTAGTTTGTTTAATTAGTGTAGCTTTTGTTTATTGCCAGCGCGTAATTATAGAGAGAATTTCCTTTGTAGTTGCAGTCTTTCATTGTTGTACAGTAAAACAGTTGTGGCATGCATGTAGATTTGCACCAAGTATTTCGCAGCTGCAATTAACTAGATATTATTTTCAGTGTTATGTTAATGTGTTCTCTTATTTTTGCTCTTCAAATTGTGCTTTTCTGTGTTATCGTAAAATATTGTGACAATAATGGCGTGTGAAAAACGCAATACTAGGCTCCAAACTAAATTGAGAAATGACAGTGAAGACGAAAGCAGTGTGTTAGCGCCGCAGAGTAATGAATTAACTAATGTTCAAAGTAGTAATTTGGTAATTGCGCATAGGGAAATGGAGCGGGCGGCAAACAACGGTGTAGACAGTGAAACAATTAGAGAACAGGGAAGCATTATCGATCGATCGGTCGGCAACAGCTCGCCTCAGGAATCTGAAATGACAGGAAACAATCTCGCAAATATTGTAGACTCAGGTTTTGGGTCCTCACCGTCTTCTCAAATGAGTCAAGACACATTTTATGCTTGTCAAAATGTGAATGTTGCCGGTGCAACTTCACTGCCGAATAGCACTGAGGAACATGTTTCAGACACCAGTGCACTGTTATTACAATTAATGCAACAAATGGGACAAAAGCTTCAAAAGTTAGACATAATGGAACAAAATCTTCAAAAGTTAGACACAGTGGAACAAAATCTTAAAAAGTTAGACACAACGCTTGAACAAAATCAGAAACAAATGGAACAAAATCAGAGTCAAACACAGCAAAAGCTACAAAAGTTAGACACAATGGAACAACACCAGAGACAAACACAGCAACAGTTAGACACAATGGAACAACATCAGAGACAAACACAGCAACAATTAGACGCAATGGAACAAAATCTTCAAAAGTTAGACTCATTGGAGCAAACTCTTGAACAAACACGTGAGGATTTAACTACTGAGTTACATCACATTGAATCGAAATGTCAAAAAGTCTGTAACGACGTAAAAACACAAATTTGTGAGCATTTCCAACCTATTTTTTCGCGTCATGAAAATGCACTACAGAATCACGAAGCAGCCATAAAAGAACTGCAAACTACTGTTCATGAAAATCATGAGACCTTGCAAGCTAAATTTGACTCAGTTGCATCTACCGATTCGGTTACGCAACTTGCAAAAACACAGGAAAACTTGAAGGACACAGTAGATTCAATTTCAACACAAATGGACACTCTGAAACTTGGTTCAGAAAAACACACTGAGGAAATGTGTTCACTATCGGAGAAAGTAGCCGAACTTTCGGATCAGGTCACTAACTTATCTACAAAGGTAGATGATGATCTGAATGACACAAGACGTGTAGCCTTCACTGACACAGAAGAGTATGAACAAATTAGAAAATTCAAACAAAATCAAAATCAAATCAATACACAGTACAAAAGAGAAATCCGGGAAGTACAAGATCAGTTGACGCAGGTAATACAAGAATTACATACTTCAGAGGACACTCGGCTCCAGTACGGGAAGAGGGACATAGAAATACGGAACAACCACAAAATAATAACACAGGACATTTCGGAAATTATGAAAGAAATTGGCAAGGCGCATTGGATTTTGAGATGGAACCGCCGACACGACGTAACAATGACCGATATGCTACTCGCCGACACGATGATTTTGACTATAAGCTGTTCATTACTACACGTAAATTCAAAACGTTTAAGAATTCTGCCAACGACATTCATCCACAAGCGTGGCTCCATCAATTCTCTCATTGTTTTCCTCCCAACTGGTCATTGGAGCACAGGTTAGAATTTATGTGCGGCTACTTGGAGAATGAACCAGCTGTAAGAATGCGATCGGTCATTCACGATTGTCACAGTGAAGGAGAATTTTATCATGCCTTCCTCTCAGCGTATTGGTCTCAAGCTACACAAGACCGAGTAAAACATAGCATCATAATGATGAAACGTTTCGAACAATCTGAATTTTCCAGTCTTATGAAATATTTTTAAAACATGTTGCATAAGAATCAGTATCTTTCAAACCCATACAGCCCCTCAGAACTCATCCGCATTTGCTTAATCAAATTACCTGAACATTTATGGCATATTATTTTAGCAGGACGTTGCAAAGACGACATTGAAGCTTTTCAGGGACTGTTACAAGAACTGGAAATTGACACTGACAATCGCGGAACGCGCGAACAGGAGCACAACAATTACAGGTCACATCTGTTAACAATTCCGCGATGACAGAAATAATACACGACAAGGCTACTCTTATAACGTAAATCGTGACCAAAACAGACACCACCCGTATGGCAACCGTTGGCAGAGTAGTAATAATTACAGAGAAAGATCACCTCTCCGTGGTAGTGACTATCACAGAGACAATCAGAGAAACAGACAATTTGGGAACCAAAATAATTATTATCAAGGGAGACAGAATAACTTTAGACGCAACGGTCCAGCGCGCAGTTACGATTCAGGGAGAAATTCTCCACCACTTAACCGACAAGAAAGAAACTACAGGAACTACAGACATGACGACAGACGATGGGATCATAACGACAGTCCTGAATTGCATCAGAACTGGCGGGATTTAAACAGGGCAGGGCCCTCTCGTCACGGTGAATTTGTAGAAGTTAGGTCTCCAAATCCCAATAACGACGCGCGCCAACAAAGAGACAATAGGCAATGACTCACACCGCTGGCAGCAACAAAACGCACTTGCGAAACTGATGACGCAGCTGCCGTAGCTAGTAATTACGTAAAAATGGAAGACATTAGGGACATCTTACTCCAGGAACACGACGTAAAACTTAACAATATTGCCTATCCTGTGATTCACATTACTGTAAATGACGTAAAATTTATGGCAGTACTTGACTCTGGCAGTCCCATCTCAGTAATTAGTGAAACAGCTTTTAGCAAATGCAACAAATCGAACGATTGCCCCACACTTCCGTTACGTAAGATTAAATTACAAGGTGCAATCTTTGGAAAAAGTATAGATGTACGCCAACAAACCAATTTAGAATTCTTTTGCCAAGGCCACAGCTTTTCTATGAACTTTCTTATTGTTCCATTATTGTCGACGGAAATTATATTGGGAGTAGACTTTTTGAATGAATACAAAGCAATCTTAAACTTTCATGATGCTGAAATAAGTTTAGAGAAAGAAGGTAAGTCAATAGCTTTGAAATTTGAAGATTGGCTCTCAAACCATGACGAGGAAATTAATCGGCTTTACCTTCTGTTAGACAACAGTTCGGAGTTTTCTACGGAACTAGACACTAACAATCACTCTGCAAGTACTGACAGGGATGATATCGACGACATATTTGATACTAATGAGTTAATTCAAAATAAAATTCAAACAATTGAGAACTGTAATGACATTGATAGGCAGGACCTTTTTGAGATTTTACTAGCACATTCCACAGTTTTTACTCCCAAAACAGGAACAATCAAGGGATTTCAATACCAATTTCGTGTTCGTGAGCATACGAAATTTTGTGTTAGACCATATGTAATTCCAGCACATTATAGGGACCGTGTTAGAACAGAAATACAATCTATGCTTGACGAGGGCATTATTGAGCCAGCAATAAGCTCATACAACAATCCATTACATGTTGTTGAGAAGAAAAATGGATCGATCAGGCTTGTCTTAGATTCGAGACAAATCAATACTATCATTATTCCTGAAACAGACAGGCCGCAAACATTGGAAGAACTTCTTCAAAATTTTAATGGTGTAAAAGTGTTGTCTTCCATTGATCTCAGATCCAGCTTTTATCAGATCGAACTTCATCCAGAATGTAGAAAATACACAGCTTTCCTTTGTTTCGGTGTTTGTTATCAGTTTCGGAAACTTCCCTTTGGTTTGAACATTTCTTCAGCAGCATTCATTCGCGGGCTAAATTCCATATTACCTGAGTTCTTAAAACGTCACATCACCTTATATGTGGACGATATTCTAATAGCAGAAGCTTCATGGGAACAACATAATCGCATCCTCAACAGTTTGTTACGTATTTTTGCAGAATCTGGAATTACAGTTAACTTGGAAAAGTCTGAATTCGGTAGGTCAAAGGTGAGGTTTTTGGGACATATTATTTCTTCTGAAGGCATTCAGCCGGATCCTGAAAAGTTAGAAGCAATCAGAGCCATTCCAGTTCCATCCACAAAAAGACAAGTCCGCAGTTTTCTGGGTCTCGTAAATTTTTACCGTCGTTTTCTGAATATGCAAATTCTTGTTACACCAAAACTTTGTTCTTTCACTGGAAAAAACACTATTTGGAACTGGGACGAACAAGCACAATTGGAATTCAATTCTTTGAAAGAATCGCTTCTTAACGCGCCAATACTAGCTCATCCAGATCTATCACAAGATTTCTGCCTTAGCACGGATTCTTCTAAAGTCGGACTTGGTGCCCATTTATTTCAAGAAGCCATAGAAAATGACACTACTGTTCAGAAAACCATTGCTTTTGCTAGCCGAGTGCTAACAAAATCTGAAAAAAATTATTCCGTTACTGAATTAGAAGCTTTAGCTATCGTTTGGGCATTTAACAAATTCCGTTTCTTTCTGGTAAGCACGTAAAAGTATACAGTGATCATCGTGCATTACAATTTCTTATGTCTTCAAAATTAAATCATGACAGGTTAAAACGTTGGGCATTGCTTCTGCAAGAATTCCACTTCACAATAGTCTACATTCCCGGCAAGGAGAACATTGTTGCGGACGCACTGTCACGCGCACCAGCTGGGCTTGAGAAAAGTAACATAGAAGGTAACCTCGAGAAAAATTTCAGTATTCTTTACATTCAGAAAGTCGCCTTTGAAAACTTCATCACCACATCTTTAAAGGACATTGCTCATGAAGAAGATAAAGATCCGATTTGGAAAGACATCAAAAGCAAATGGCATGAAAAGACACACACACAGATTCGGCATTATTATCTGGTTAGAAACAACATACTGTTCAAACGCTGCACTGTTGATGACAAGCTATGGGTACTTTGCATTCCTGACGATTTTGTTAATAAGCTCATTTGGTACATTCATTTCAGCTACGCACATTTTGGTCCACGAAAATGTTATCATATTCTTCGAACGACTTGTTATTTTAACAATATGGAAAATAGAATTCGAAGTCTTATCTATTTGTAAACTTTGTCAAAAGACGAAACCATCTACTATCTCACATCGTGCTCCGTTGTTTCCTATCATTCCCTCTAAATTAAAAGAATTTGCTGCAGTTGATCTATTGGGACCCCTTGTCAGAACATCGAATGGATTTTCGTACGTTCTAGTCGCTGTTGAACTTACTTCCAAATTTGTTTCTTTCACTCCGTTACGTAAAGCCACTGGACGATCTGTATCCAACGCCTTTGTTAAAAATTTCTTACGTGAAGTTGGCCACGTTGCTAAAGTCATTTCAGATAACGGACCGCAATTCAGATCTGCTGTTTGGTCTCGCATGCTTCGCAACCATAAAATCAAACCTGTTTTTATTTCATTGTACTCACCACATTGTAACCCCTCCGAACGGATTATGAAAGAAATCAATAAGCTTTGCAGACTTTATTGTCACAGAAAGCATCAGCATTGGGACAGATATTTACACTTATTTCAAAACGTGCTGAATGAAATGCCTCATGACTCCACTGCTTTACCACCTACTCTTGTACTGAAGAATGAAAAACCACCGAACAGAATCAGAGAGCTTGTACCTTTCCCGAATACACGAAAACTTCGACACAAAGACATAATTGATTTGGCTCTTAAAAATATAAAATCTGCAGCAGACAAAAGGAGAAAACTACACGGTAAAGCAAATGCAAAGAAATTGTATATTGGTCAGAAAGTTCTCATTAAAGCTCATTCATTGTCACATAAGAAGAAACACTTGAGTCACAAATTCTTTCTAGTTTACAATGGACCTTACAGAATCCGACGTATACCACATGATAATTGCGTTGAAGTTGAAACTCTGCGTACTAGGAAGAGTAAAGGTTTACACCACATTTCACATGTAAAACCGTTTATTGAAAGATAATCTGCTTTTTTTTTTTTAATGCAACATTTTGGTTTACTTGCAAATACATTATGGATTCAAGGTGCTTTCTGAGAGATACCTGGTGACACAGTGGTTAGTTTATTTGACAGCTACACGATTTTATCACGACGCTACTAATGAGTGACAATTTACAATGTTGCTTTTTCAGTGTTTCTGTTTTATATCTGCACAGTTTTTCCGAATTCTTCTGGAAAGTAAAACAGGTTTTAGTAGTAACTTTTGTTGTATAGCTACAATGAGACAGCCTTTTCCGTGGCACAACAATACGTCACAGCACAGTACTTTCTTCATCACAACAATAAGCGTAATAACTAAGATATCTATACGCAAAGCATTTTACTTTTGTTTATCATGAGGTAAGTACATTGACTTTTGCAGAACTTAGCTTTCGGAGGACGATAACTACGAGACTTCCACAGAGACTATCTTACAACATGACGCACAGTTTAGCGCTACAGGACACGTATTTGACTGATTAATTTTGTACTTAAAACATTTATTTTTTAAAGATTTTTATATTGCAAAGAAAGTTTTCCGTGATACATTTCATTCCGTTGCTGTAATCTGTAACACCTGAGGGTATAATTACTTTAATCCTCAGGGGGGTACATGCTTACTTTGTGTACCATGTGTTTGGTAAACACAAGGAGCCCTAGCTAATATGGTATTTGCTTATACAACTTTACACATCGGTACCGTATTTCTCTAACACACAAATTACACAGCTATCTGATCATTTAACTGAGAGATAAACATTTTTTTTACTACATCAGTGACACATGTTTACGCAATTTCACAGTTGGGTAATTTCACACTTATGAAATTGTATTTTGTCTGTACTTTGTGAAGTGTTCATATTTTTTCGGAACCATTGTGATACTATGAGAGCTTTGAATGATGTATTTGGTAAGGGAGCATGATTTTAAAGTACATTTGAGGTAGATGACACTTTTGACATGAGCAGAGAATTTTTTTAGGTTTTGAAATTATTGGAGGAAGCTACGACGTTTTTGAGATTTGACTGAGGTGTTATGATGTTATTTTTACGACGACGATGTGTATTATGCTGCTGAGGTATGTTTATGGTCAAGAAGCTGATGCTATATGAGGACTTTGATTATGCTACGTATTTCATATAATGAAATATTAAAGAAGCGTCGACGAATATATATATGTGTAATAAGGTAAGGAGTAATGAGTAGCGGTTAGGGACTCTTGACTTGTGAAAAAGGATGTTGGAAACCAAGAATCGTACTTTAAGAGTTATGAAATGTGTGTAAATGCGTGAATGTATCACAATGCCGACGAAAATTTTTTTTGGACACTGTTATATTTACAGGATTTTTTTTCTACACATTTGTTACGCAAATTTTCGACCTGTGAAATATTTTTATATGAGACTGTCGCTGTAGCGAAAACTGCTGTCGCAAATATTTCCATAAGAAAGTTAAGTGACCACCTGCACGTAATGCGTAGTGGGCACCCAGGTGAGCGGCCAGGTGTGTCAGACGCCTGGAGAAAAAGCCATTATTGCGAGCAGCGGCACAGGTAGAAAAAAAAAAAGGGAGGCCATTATCCTCGCTATTGACGTTCCTTTGTAGAAAGCATCGTAAATATGACACGCTAATAATAACTTGGAAACATTTTTACATCTGCACACCTGATTCTGACAAGCGTCTTTCTACGAGAGTTGTGAGAATTTCTACTAACTTATGAAATGTCATATGGCTATTGAATGATATTTTATGCTTTGCCTTTCATAGTTCCTTATTTCATTTGATATCTAGTTTCCAGCTGTGTTGCAGCATGGGTTTCATAAAAAAAAAATCATTTGCTAATGTGAACACTTTCTGTCAACAGATCTATTAAATAATTATTTTATGACACACATTCTTCGAAAAAGGAGCTCTTGGAATGGAAATAACAATAAGAAGGGAGTAATAACAGGAACTGTATACATAATTTTCTTTTTAACTACTTGGTAATTTTTTTCGTAGAATAAGTTTTTGTGATGCATCACTCTAGTGTTAAGATGTGACGTAAGTTTTAAACATGGCCATTTTTACTGTAATATTTTTTCTGCTTGAGCTATGTCATGTTTAGGTATAAGTTGCTGCTGTTTGCCAGGCATAGTGTTATTGAATTTGACTTTGTATTATTCTGTTAAGCCAGTTTTACTAATGATTTATTTTTATTGTTTGCTGCGCATTGCCTCATATTAGTTGTAATATTGCAATTGCTTCGCTAATCTCTAAAATGCTGCTTCCTTTGCAAATCTGCACTTTTTTGTCATTCCTGTTTGCGTTAATTGTTTTATGTGCTGCTGCATTGCCTCGTCCCTTAGTTTAGCATCTGAGCTCAGTAGATTTAAGTTAGCTTAAGAGGGGGTAGACTATATAAGAAACTAGTTGTGATGAATGGAAAGAAATGCATTGAAGGTATATGAAAACGTTTTGGGCCAAAATGAGTATTATACAATGATCCGTAATTATTTTGAAAGAAATATGAACAGAGTAGAGAAAGCAGGTATTGATAGGGCTTTTTGGAAATAGTGAGGAACGAAGGGAGATCTCCGAGAAGTAAAGAAAGTTTTGTTTGCAAAATACTGCAGTAAAAGAAACCCTGTCCTTTCCATTGTGTTATCCCCGTATGTGTTTGTGCACCCTTGTGTATTTGTTTTCTTCCTGTCTCTGTGTAGTTTCATAGAATTTTTTTTTCTAATACTATTCACCATGATGAGGAATACTGTTATCCTCAAATATAATTGGTATTAATAATATCTTATTTAACTTGTAAATATGCTTAGATATTATTTATTCTGTTTTGTTTTAATGCTCATGTGTGAAGTTGATGTTTCGAAAGTTATTCTGAACTTTTATGTATCTACTTATCTCATAATTCCTGTAACACTGATGTATATGTTTATTTCTATTCTTTTGTAAAGCCCCTATTACTACAAATGTTATCTGTATTGTTATGTTCTTGAATGATGTGTTTTGTACCTTTGTTATTGTGTTCTTATGTTATAAAATTGTACTTGTCACCAGTTCATCATATTATTAACTTGTAAGTTATATTTCACTGCACACGTTTCTGTTGGTCATAGTATATGGACAATATGTGAGAAGTAGGGACTGTTAGTGTTTGCACGTGTGTTAATAATTCAGCAAGGGACTGGATAACAGCATTGCTGGTTCTAAGGACAATTCCAAAAACTTTGTGAGTGCACAAGTGGTGGTTATGGACTTGCTATATTATCCGCAAGACTCTTCAATGGTGATTGTGCACCTGCACAGACACAACAGATGGCTGCTGGCCATCTCTACAAGGACTACAGTGGGTCTGCATCTTTGATGACCCACCAGTACCGTAATCTCTACAAGGACTACAGTGGGTCTGCATCTTTGCTGACTCACCAGTACCATTATTTCTACATGGACTACAGTGGGTCTGCATCTTTGATGGCCCACCAATACCGTAATCTCTACCAGGACTGCAGTGGGTCTGCTCTGTGATGACCTACCAAACGATATTCTTCAAAACTTCGATTGACTCCGCTGTGGGTTTGCTCTGTTGTGGCCCATTACCTGTCAGCATGTCAAGAGTCAGCACTGTCTTTCCGTTGGAAGGACAACGCTGCTTCTTCAAGACCGCATGGAAATCCACTACTTCCGTGTTCATTTTCTTTTACTGCTCAGACTTTGAGAAAAACACTGATATTTTACTGTGATGAACGATTAAGACTGTCTTTATGGACTGTGAGAAAGTTTAGCTTTTGACCAACATTGTATCAATAAGTGTGTGCATTTGATTTCTTTGTTATTGTAATTATGAAAAATTTTTTCAAATCTGTATTGGGCACTGTCCAAACCAATTTGTAAAATTTTTTGTGGGTAGCATGGGGGCTATGTAAGTAGGCTGTTTAGGTTTTTTATTGTTAACGCCACCTCTGTTTGAAAATCACTGGCTGTGCTGTGTGCAGCCTGTGGCTGCTTTGCATTGTTGTAATACTCGCCATTGTAGTGTTAGGCAGCTGGCTGCGAACAGCGCGTAGCGTTGCGCAGTTGGAGGTGAGCCGCCAGCAGTGGTGGATGTGGGGAGAGAGATGGCGGAGTTTTGTAATTTGTCATGAACTGCTATATTTATATATGATGATATCAAGGTAAATACATTGTTTGTTCTCTATTAATATCTTTCATTTGCTAACTATCCCCATCAGTAGTTAGTGCCTTCCATAGTTTGAATTTTTTATTTAGCTGGCAGTAGTGGCGCTAGCTGTATTGCAGTAGTGGGAGTAACCAAGATTTTTGTGAGGTAAGTGATTCGTGAAAGGTATAGTTTAATGTTAGTCAGGGCCATTCTTTTGTAGGGAATTTTGAAAGTCAGATTGCGTTGCGCTAAAAAATATTGTGTATCAGGTTAGGCACAGTCGTGTACTATTATTGAAAGGGGACGTTTCAAATGGCCTAGAGGCAGCATGGCTATACCAAAACAAGTATCAAACACCAGCCACATCACACAACATTTCAAGCCCTTTTAGAGCGTTTGTGAGATCATGGATCCTTTCAGATAGATGAACGCACAGGGAGGTGGCAGACTGCGCGTGCACCAGATTTGGAGGACCGGGTTCTACCTCTCGATCGTTTTCATCTGCTTAGCCATACATAAACACCAGCTTGGCTTCTTTTCGACAAGAATACCAGAATATTCTGCTGCTCACGGTACGCTATGTTCACACAGCCTGCAGCACATAAGGAACAGACGGCACATAGTCAGAGGAACTTTCATTCATCAGCGCCATCTACCGTGACAACGATGCATTTCCGGACACATGTTCGTTCGACCTTATCTCCTCCGTTTCCAGTCAGCAACCAGTCCCTGCCGTTTGCCGGTTTTATTTATATTCACCCTCTATATTTCAGAATAAAATTCGGTCATCAGGTACACGATTATTTTTATTCTTTTTACCAGCTTCAACAGATTAATGCGTCATCTTCAGCAGACCACAAAACCTCTTTTGCTATTGCGACTAAACTGAATACCTTAACGTATACAGGGTGAAAAGTATTTAAACCGACAAACTTTGGGAGGTTGTAGGGGACATCAAAACAAATATTTTTCCTGTATGCCATTTTTTCCTATGAGGAGTATTTAAACCGGTAGAGAAGGATTTCTCTGGAGGCAAATTAATTAAACCAACAAACACTTTTCCATTTTTTATGACCAAGAGACAACACATTAACACAGCCCAATTTCAGTTACAGTAGATTTTCAACAATGCCTCCATTGACACATAAACAAAGGTTACACCGTCAGATCATGTTCTGTCTGACACGAGCAAAAACCCCAGGAGTATCCTGAATTGTTCCTGCTGCTGCTACTATCCGGGCAACCAGATCCTCCTCTGATGCAACAGGAGTTGCGTAAACAAGGTTGCGCATCTCTCCCCACACAAAAAAGTCCAAGGGGACATATCTGGGGATCGAGCAGGCCATGGTACAGGACCACCTCTGCCAATTCACCTTTCTGGGAACCGTCGGTCCAGAAATCGATGCACACGACGACTGAAATGGACCGGCGCCCCGTCATGTTGGAACCACATGCCTTGTCTTGTAGGGAGCGTGTAGGGAAGCAGCCCACTCACGCCATAGTAAATTCACATCAGTCTTTCCATTGTGTTCCAGCCAGTCCGCTGTAACTAGCTCTGACGTCATAAATGTTGCGCAATACTTTTAAAATCAAGTAAATAACCTGAAACGGTTCTAGCGTGTCAGGAGTAATACTAAATTAATATGTGTTGAATATCAGTTCGATAACTTTAACCATTTTCGAAATTTGGACGTTTTTCTGTAAAAATCATTGGCACAACAGAAAAGAGCTAGAGACTTAAAAATTTATATTTAGATTCCTTTTTCATAATAATTTAATAGAAACAGTACTTTGGATTTCACAAATTAAAATTTTAGTTGAAATTCATAATTTTCTGGTTTTTGTCTTAAAAGTTAAGGAAGCAAGATAGATTAAGTAGGCTAATAAATAAGGCCCCAGTTCTCTCCAGACGCTGAATAGCACACCATCTGTGTCGGCAGTCGCGTCGCGTCGGTATCATTGCTATAAACAGCCTCGGATGCCGTATTAAGTTACTCGGGATACGTGTAACCATGAAATCATTTTCGAGTGAAGTGTTAATTCTGGGATAACTTTAATTATCTATCTTCAGTTTGTGTATGTCGTATTTTCACGTGCCGTCGCGGGACAGACATTCTACCATTATTTAGCGTGGCATTTGATGAACATTATCATCAAATTATGGCGAGCATTCATTTAAACATTTAATTTGGACAGTTATAGTTGCATCAGCGCATTCGACTCTGAACTGCTCTGTTAGTCAGATTGTGTGGATCCTTTCTTTTTTTCATCTGTGACTTTCAGAATATAGCGAACGTTTTTTCACGATCGTTTCTGATTATGAATCCCAGACAATCTCCTAATTCCTCAGAGCTATAAGCTGTAGCTATAAGTATATTTCTCAGATGAAGTGGGCACTAGGAATTCTAATTACAGGCTTCACGTTTTGCTAATCACTTTCTGGTTGCCAATATTTTAGTTAGAGAGCCAGTGTTGAGAACGGCAAAAGACAGCATAAATAATAGGAACATTTATATAAACAATAATTCTACCCGCCGCCCCACATATGGTTAAACGGCAGGGAAATGAAATGCATATGTTTCTACATTACAAAACATTTAAATAACAGCAATTAAATTCAACCCGCCGCCCCACATATGGTGCATCGGCCGGGAAACAAACTGAGTAAAAGTGAAAGTGATTTTTAAATATTCGGATTCGGGAGTGAAATGCGACACGCAACTGAGTAATAAAACAGTGATAGTTACTTGTGTATGTGGACGACGCAATTGGATTAACAATGCAACTGGATTGACGGAGCTGGCACTGAGTCTAGCGGCGCTGCCAGCATCGCGAGAAGGCAGTTTCGCCTCACCGCAGTCGTCCGCCGGAGCAGCCGGAGCCACGCCTGCAGTTGCGGGCCACGCAAACACACAACAGCCGTCGGACTGCCGTCTGCAGTTCAACACGCTGCGTCGCATCAGTAATCCTGGTACGCCGCGCAGGCAACGCCATACGTCGTGCAGAAGGAACTAAGTTAAGTGAAAAGCTGTTAAAAATTTTACTAACCTGCACCAAATGACTGTCGGAAATGGAACTGCCAGAAGAAACCGAGGTTAAACTTAAATCAGAACCTATGTCTGTTGAAGGAACTGTAAATCCAGACAACGGTTCAAGTGTAAATATGCATGAAAATAGTAATGTTGAGGTGAAATATGAAATATTGTCTCCTGGCAGTAGAGTGAAAAGGGGCAATGATTCAATAATAGAGACCCCTGTAGTAAAGCAGAAAGCAGAAATTGTTAATTTATTGGATGATAGTTTATCTGATGAATTAAAAACGAAACAGTCATCAGAGATGGTAGAGTTTAAAAAGGATACGTTAGATATGACGGATCAATCAGAAGTTTCATTTAGTTTTGATGATTCTGGTATTGGAGCTAGTTTTTTGTCACCTGAGTGTGATAAAAAGCCAGTTAGTGAGCAACCCAAAGATACTCGGGGCTATTGATTTAAATGTTATATTACAAGCAATAGCTACCAGTACTGAGGTCAAAAGCAGTAATGCAAAAATGTCAGCCAGTAATGCTAGAATGAATGCTGAATTAAAATCTGATATAATTGATGAAAATAACAGAACTGTGGCCAGCCAAACTAATTTTAATAAACGATTGGAGGAAATGGACAATACCTTCAAGGCTGGTTGCAATAGGTTGAAAGAGGATCTGGACAGTTTGAATTATAAAATTGATCACAACCACGAGGATATTAAGAAAAAGGTTGCTCAACAATTTTCTGAAATGTATAAAACAGTAAAATCCGAAGTTTCTGAGGTTCGCAGAGACTTCCAAATGGAAGATGCGAAGCTGGAGCACAAGTTAACAGAAAAGATCGAGGCGGAATCTGAACTGTGCTCAGATAGGTTCAAAGATGTTAATATAAAAGTAAACATAGGTCAAGCAGAAGTAGATGCAATCAAAACTGATACTACTCATATTGTGCAAAGAGTAGATAATGTTGAAATGAGAGTAGAAAATATTAGTACTAACATTGCTAACATAGAGAGTAAAGTAGCTTCAGTAACTTCTGGCAATGGTAGTATGCAACAAATTGTAGCTGCAAACGCCGCTTTTATCAGCTGTCGGCAGTTCTTGCGGTTCGATCCAGATAAAAATCTCCACCCACTAGATTTCTGGAACGATTTTGAAGATGTGATTCCACCAATTTGGTGTGAACTAGAGAAAATTTCATTTATTAGAAGCCATTTACCAGGTGACGTCATGCGTTGGTCAGCTGATGTTATGTTGAAGTGTAAAACATTAGCGGAATTTAAAACAGCTTTCATTAATGAGTATTGGTCTAGTAATAAGCAAAATGAAGTGTTGAGAGAATTTTGGAGTGGAAAACGCTTCAATGTAGGCAAGGAATCTATTAAAGAGTTTGCCAGGTCATGGATTTCACGTTTGTCACATTTGGCCGAAAAGCTAAAACCTGATATGATAATACTAGGTCTTGAAGCAAAGCTGCCATGGTATTGGCAAACTAGAATTATATATGCCCCTATAGACAATCTGGATCGTTTCATTGAGTATTTGGAACGTGTAGAACGTGTTGCTGCCAATGAGGAGCAAGCACGTAATAACAGAAATGCTAATAACACTAGTAGTAATTTTAAGAACGAGCAGAATGGCAATGTAAACTTCAGAACAGTAGGTGTTCGCCATTCTAAGAGAGGTAGGAATTGGAGAAATAATTATCAGAACCAACAACGGCATCCAAATGATAGTAATTTTGTTCCAAACAAAATTATGCAGGTAAACAACAGTGCGGAAAGCAATGCTGTGCCAGTTAACTATAATGGAAATAAAGGAAACAGTAGTAGGCCGAGGCAGGAAAATTAGTTCCCGTCTATGAGGACACTGGCGCTCACCAGGCGGTTACTTTTCCTAAGCCAGTAGTTACGGTAATTGGTAAGACAGATCAGAATACTCAGACTGAACATGTGGATGAAGGGTCGGTAGCATCTAAGGATACAACAGAAATATTAGATCACTCACAGTATTTGATAGATACCGTGTTAGAAACGCTTTCTAAGTGGAAAGAGAAAGAGAAGACGCAGCAGTGTAACGGTAGGGAAGAGCTACAAAATACTGAATTGTCAGGTGAAGAAGCAGAAGCAGAAGAAATTCATGCTTATATTTACGATGAGGATGATGTGCTCTTATCTAAAGTGCCTGTGCAGCAGGCTGATACTGTGCTAATAGATTTAGGACAGGAGGTAAGTGAGAATGTAGAGGGTAGCCTGTTGGGGGTCGATGAACCCAGTAGCTGTGACCAGTTGTCACTGGAGAAGGAACCCGACGATAATCGTGAAAGTGGTTTAGCTGTAACTAGTGTTATGCCTGGTCTGGAGGCGCAGAATCGCTCAGACTACAGTAATTTGGGTCATGTTCAGCAAACTAAATGTAATGAAGTCGTGCGATGTTTCGATTTGAAATTAATAGACCGACTGGAAAAGGCAGCTGAAAATGTAATTCAGGAAACCCCTACACACTTTGACCTAAATGTAATGAAGACAGATGTCGATCACTTTAGTTGGAGACAAATCCAAAATGAACTATTGGATGAGTTTGAGGAACCACCTGTACAACCTAGAATAAGCCACCCTATAATAATAGTGAATATGTTGGGTATCAATGTACGTTGTCTCTTAGACAGTGGAAGTGAGGTGAGTGCGATATCTCAGTCCTTCTTTGATGCATTACCTGGTAAAGACAAGCTTACAGTAAAGAGGGTATCAGGACTGAGAATAATTGGTGCTACTGGCAAGGTGTCAAAAACGGTAAAGCAAGAAGCTTTGCTGCCCTTTAACATTAATGGTAATTTAATTGATCATCCATGCTTAATTGTAAACAATCTCAGTATCGAGGTTTTAATTGGCATAGATTTATTGTCAAAATATCAGAGTGTTGTTGACTTTGAAAGAAGCCAGTTAAAATGGTCTTGCCGATAACCGGAGTAATTACAGTACCTTTTAGTGATAAACATGTTGTAACTAATGATTAAACTTGGGAGCTGCCTATACGAGTTCTGAAAAATAAGAGATATTGGGACGAAGGTGTTAATCTTAGTAAAAGTAAGCTAAACACAGAAGAAGAAGAAGAAGCCATTATTTTGGACAAGATAGAAGCTAAATTGCAGGAAATCGATAAAATTCCAGCTAATCAGAAGGAAGAACTGAGACAGGTTTTAAAAAGGCATCATAAGGTATTTTCAGATCGACGTGGCGTGGTCAAAGGTTATGAATGAATGCTGTAGGGAGGAGGTTGTTCTGTAACCTCTACACAGTGTGGCAGCTGTGCAGTCCCAGCTGTGTGAGATCTTCTTTCCTTTTCAGGTCTCATTCATTCTTCATCTTTCCTATCCACATAAAAATGTTGACCCCTTCTTTCTAATATGAAAATTTTAATAAGCTAATGAATTCTGTAGGGAGCAGGTTGTTCTGTAACCTCTACACAGTGTGGCAGCTGTGCAGTCCCAGCTGTGTGAGATCTTCTTTCCATTTCATGTCTCACTCATTCTTCATCTTTTCTATCCACCTAAAATTTCGACCTCTTCTTTCCAACACATTAAATTTTCCGTTATGGTTATCAAGCCAATAATAAACTAATGAATTCTGTAGGGAGGAGGTTGTTCTGTAACCTTTACACAGTGTGGCAGCTGTGCAGTCCCACCTGTGTGAGATCTCCTTTCACATTTCAGATTTCACTCAATCTTCATCTTTCCTATCCACCAAAGTTTCGACTCCTTCTTTGCAATACAAAAATTTTCCGTCATGGTTATCAAGCCATGAGCTCTGTAACCATTCTATCCACCGATTAGTGAAGAAAAGTACCTAATGTAACAAACCTAACAGTGACATAAACAACAGAGAAGTATGATATAATTAAGATACAATGTATTTGAGTAACAACTATGTATAAAACCCTGGTAATATTGTAAGAACAAAGTGTTGTTTTATTGGAAATGGTCCCACAATAATATTTTAAAAAGATATACAAATTTGTGTACAAGCAGGATCTGAAGTGGCAATGAGACCTAGTGTACGCATTAGAGCTAACTACTAAATAGTAAGAGAGAGTGCTTAGTGTTATGAAAAATATGCAGACAAGTTGTAAGAATAAACTCACCTTGTGTAGCAAAGAATGGCAGTGTAATAGAATTGAACAGTGTTTGTGGTTGAGACGTGATGGACACGTCTTTGAAATATTTATAAGGTTGGAGCTGGCCGTTATTTGGTGTAGTGTGTGACAGGACACACCTACATTTATTGAGGTTATGAGTTGGAGGCGTGAATGCGACCATAGGTACCCTTATGTTAGATGAGACAGAGCAGCTCATGGTGTCCTATAGGTTTAAGGAATTTAGCATTACGCTCGTCCATAATTACTTAATGCATTTTAATGGTAGGTCGAGAGAGACTACCTGAGGTTTCAGCGTCCGATCGAGTGGAAATGGAGTGCCACGTGAGCAAACTGATCAGCTGCAATACACTATAGATATGAAATAAATGTGATATCCTATGCTTTAAATGTTAATAGAGTGAGTGTTAAATAAGTACATACACTAGCAACATATTTGAGTAACCTAATGGCAGACGTGAAACATTATTTATAGCTCAGCATAAATACACTTCGATGAAGTAAGTACATAATTGCAAATGTGAAACTGACACAGCAGCACAGGACCACAGTGACCCCTCCCCTTTCCCCATGTAATTTAGAGTGAACGTGAAGGACGCACACCATAGCAACTTCCCCTCCTCTACCCTTGTGAATGGAAGTGTAGAACGCCAGCCAAAGCGTCTACAACCACGTGTGTAAAAATGATTTATGAAATTTTCTTTCAGGTTTAGAAAAGACTGCTAAGATATAATCATTTGTTTATGTATCTTGAATAACTGTGTTATTTTATTTGAATTTGTGTATGTAAAAACGTATTTAATGGATTTAAGATTTTCATAATTTTACATATTTTTATGTGTTTGTTTGTCTAAGGCCATATGTATGCCAAAGTGTTTCATTGAGTTTGCTTAAATTTTGAGGTATAATATTGCTTAAGAGGCAGTGAACATGCCAGTAATTTAAATAATTGAAGTAGGTAATCAGTTTTCTTTTAATATTTCTATATGTTTACATTTCAATTTTAATTTTTCATAGGGAGTTAAGCTGTACTCTTGCTTCCCTTTTTGTAATTAAATTTATTTTCTCGTTCATTAACATTCAAAAACAAAAAAAATTAAGTAGAGGGTGATGTAGGGAAGCAGCCCACTCACACCGTAGTAAATTCACATCAGTCTTTCCATTGTGTTCCAGCCAGTCCGCTGTAACTAGCTCTGACGTCATAAATGTTGCGCAATACTTTTAAAATCAAGTAAATAACCTGAAACGGTTCTAGCATGTCAGGAGTAATACTAAATTAATATGTGTTGAATATCAGTTCGATAACTTTAACCATTTTCGAAATTTGGACGTTTTTCTGTAAAAATCATTGGCGCAACAGAAAAGAGCTAGAGATTTAAAAATTTATATTTAGATTCCTTTTTCATAATAATTTAATAGAAACAGTACTTTGGATTTCACAAATTAAAATTTTAGTTGAAATTCATAATTTTCTGGTTTTTGTCTTAAAAAGTCAAGGAAGCAAGATAGATTAAGTAGGCTAATAAATAAGGCCCCAGTTCTCTCCAGACGCTGAATAGCACACCATCTGTGTCGGGAGTCGCGTCGCGTCGGTATCATTGCTATAAACAGCCTCGGATGCCGTATTAAGTTACTCGGGATACGCGTAACCATGAAATCATTTTCGAGTGAAGTGTTAATTCTGGGATAACTTTAATTATCTATCTTCAGTTTGTGTATGTCGTATTTTCACGTGCCGTCGCGGGACAGACATTCTACCATTATTTAGCGTGGCATTTGATGAACATTATCATCAAATTATGGCGAGCATTCATTTAAACATTTAATTTGGACAGTTATAGTTGCATCAGCGCATTCGACTCTGAACTGCTCTGTTAGTCAGATTGTGTGGATCCTTTCTGTTTTTCATCTGTGACTTTCAGAATATAGCGAACGTTTTTTCACGATCGTTTTTGATTATGAATCCCAGACAATCTCCTAATTCCTCAGAGCTATAAGCTGTAGCTATAAGTGTATTTCTCAGATGAAGTGGGCACTAGGAATTCTAATTACAGGCTTCACGTTTTGCTAATCACTTTCTGGTTGCCAATATTGTAGTTAGAGAGCCAGTGTTGAGAACGGCAAAAGACAGCATAAATAATAGGAACATTTATATAAACAATAATTCTACCCGACGCCCCACATATGGTTAAACGGCAGGAAAATGAAATGCATATGTTTCTACATTACAAAACATTTAAATAACAACTTTATTCCACCAGCCGCCCCACAAGCGGGACGTCTTCCAGCAATTCTGGCAATGCTCTGGGGAGAAAATTGTAATAGTTCCTGCCATTTAATGGCCTAGGTAGCAGATACAGCCCAATTAAACAGTCCCCAACAACACCGAACCACACATTAACGAAGAACCGCACGTGATGAGCGCTAGTAACTGTGGCATGCGGGTTATCCTCACTCCAAACATGTCAATTGTGCGTGTTGAAGACTCCATCACGCCCGAACGTTGCTTCATCAGTAAACAGCACAGAGGATGGAAATGTAGGATGCATTTCACACTGTTGCAGGTACCACTGCGAAAACTATGCCCTGGGTGGATAATCCACTGGTTGCAGGTAGTGGACACGCTGTGTAACTGAAATGGACGTAACAATTGCTCTCGAAGGACCTTTCTTACATTCGTCTGATTCGTCCCCATGTTACGTGCAATTGCACGAGTGCTGATTGAAGGATCCCGCTCCACATGCTGAAAGACAGCTTCCTCAAATTGCAGCGTTCTTACCGTGCGACGGCGTCCCTTTCCAGGTAATCTGCTAAATGACCCGATCTCACGCAGACGTTGGTACACAGCAGCAAAGGTCGTACAGTATGATGGCGATTAGGATATTGTTGTTGATAAACCCGTTGTAGTGCGCTACGTAGTGCGCACCAACCATATCAGTGTGCTCACTCCAGATGTATCGCTCCATTAGTAAACAGAGACAATGCACTACTACACAGGTGGACAGCAGTTGCCTACAACTGAAGAGCGTAATACGCCCTCTAACAACTGAAGATCGTAATACGGCCTCTAACAACCGAAGATCGTAATACAGCCTCCACCGGTTTAAATAATCCTCATAGGAAAAAATGACACTAGGGAAAAGTATTTGTTTTGATGTCCCCTACAACCTCCCAGAGTTTGTCGGTTTAAATACTTTTCACACTGTATAGCGGTCAAAAACGGATATCAATCAAAAATATTACAAAAATAAAACCAATAAGAATATAAATTCCTTTACACTCAATAAAAGTGGCCTTCCTGTTAAGAAATACACTACAGTCCCATTTATAGGTGACATTTCACATCGTATAAGCAAAAGCTGTTATGTTTTAGTTTAGTTTTTTTATTGATTGCTTAATGAAATAGGATCAGTTTATTCTATCTCGTGAGATTTTTTTTAATAAGCCAAAAGACACTTATCAGCTACTGAAGCATATTGGTGGAATAAGAAAGTGAAATATGGTAAAATAGTGAAATATAGATAAACGATCGCTTTTAGATTCACATCCAATTATTTTAATGATAGCGCTTATTAGAACACAGAACTGCTTTATTATCTATGCCTCGAAGTGAAGACATTACTATCTATGACTAAGGAATGACGTCATTGTTCAAAGCCGACGGGTTGTATCCCCTGCTTCACTAGACCCAAATATTGTATTAGAATAGAACTGTAGCACGTTACGTTAAGTGTCATTTCGGACATGCTTCGCCCACAAATTATACCTCAAAACATGCATTTTTGTTTTGTTTACAGTGACGTTATGCGATATGGAAACGAACACCCCGAAAAACAAAAGTTTCAGGTATATTGGGGACTTTTCGAATAGCGATTTGTGTACTCCTGGCATAGCAGAAAAAGTGGTAGATGTGGCAAGACGGCAGATTAGCATCAAAGCCAGAAAGTTAAAGAACTTGCAGCGGTCATCTCGTGGGATGAAGAAGAAAGTCTTGTCTTTGTAATCTTTGATAAATAATCTTGAAAATAATCGTGTTATAAATGAATCCCTCGCTAATTTACTAAAGGCAAGTATATTTACAATGCCTGTCATTTTTAAAATGTATGACTGATTGCAGGGTGGAATACTTATGCTTAAATGATTGTGGCGTTTTGCTATCAGATGCTGTCACCTGGTACTTCAGAGTTGCTCCAATGTGTCAGTAAAGGTAAAGAAGCAAATATGCATCCAGCAGCTCTTCGGATCTTTGCTCTAACACTAAATTTTTACAGTAGCAAGCCATATAGTTATGTAAGGAAACATTTTAAAACATCACTGCAACATCCACGAACATTAAGAAAGTGGTATAGTGTAGTTGATGGGGATCTTGGTTTCAGTAAAGAAGCAGCAATAGCGCTTAGAATAAAGAGTCAGGAACTCATTAGCAAATGTCAGAAATTGCTTTGTGCCATGTCATTTGATGAGATTGCCATAAGGAAGCATGTTGAATGTGGTGGAAATAAGTTTATTGGTTACATAGATTTTGGTACAGATCTGGACAATGACAATCTGCCTGTTGCAAATGAGGCATTAACATTCATGTTGACTCCTGTTGATGGTTCATGGAAAATTCCAATTGGCTACTTTTTAGTCAATGGCCTAGGTGCTGTTGAAAAATCAAACCTACTTAAGGAGGCATTGAAATTTACATACGATGCTGAAGTAGAAGTAATTTCTGTTACTTTTGATGGCACTCACGTAAACGCTGCAATGGTAGGCAAGCAAGGGGCCTGTTTTTCAACGTGCAGAATGAAATCTTTTTTTAAACACCCTCTATGTAAGGATGATGTTTGCATATTCCTTGATCCATGTCACATGTTCAAGTTAATACGCAATACATTAGCTGATAAAGGTGTCATTTTTTATGGAAATAGAAATCCAATAAAATGGGATTAGGTATTAAAATTACATGAGCTGCAAAAAGTGAAGAAACTTCTGGCTGCTACAAAAGTAAGAACAAAACACGTTGAGTAGTATCGTCATAAAATGAATGTAAGGATTACTGTGCAAACATTTAGTGGTAGTGTAGCTAATGCTCTAGAATTCCTTGACAAAGATTTGCAGCTAGCTGACTTTAAAGGCTGTGAACATACAGTTAAATTTATAAGGACAAGGAACAACCTTTTTGATTGTTTCAATATTGGGAATCTCCTGTCCAAAGGGTATAAATCACCTCTGTCAATGCAGACATTACCATTTCTTGATGAAGTGGAAAAATATATTCAGGAGCTGAGACTTGAGGCTAATGGGCCATCTATTTTGCATACTAACAGAAAGACTGGTTTTCTTGGCTTTATTGTATGTATACAGAGCCTAAGAAAATTATATGTTTCTCTCATAAACAGCTGTTAACCAAAACTAAATTTCTTGCTTACCTATAAATTTCTACAGGACCGCATAGAGACATTTTTCAGCTCAATCAGAAGATATGGTGGTGATAACAACAATCCCACAGCAGCTCAATTCAAAGCAGCTTACAAACGATTGCTTATCCATCAGCAGGTAAGAGGGTCAGAATTTGGATCTAGTTTGGATACTGCAGATTGTTCCATTCTCAGTGTATCTTGTGGACTGGATGTGACGCAATCTAACCCATTTACATCAGTTATCAATTCTAATTCAGAAAAGTTAGGCCTAGATGTTGCATCAGTCTCTCATGAGCACTCATACAGCATTCCTGCTGTCTCATCTGAACAACTGTCAAATTATGTACGGAATGTTGTTGCATACACAGCAGGATTCATTGTGTGTAAATTGACTAAGTCACTACATTGTGTAGAATGTGAAAATTCCTTATGTGGGGCAGTGGACAGTGACATTGGACTAATCAGAAGAAAGAATGTGGGAGGTTTAGTTACGCTATTAAAATTTGCTAAGCAGCAGAGGAAGCTTATCAGTTGCAACAGGCGAAGGGAATGTTGCAAAAGAAAAATTTTATGCTTGTTCTTGTTTCATGTGCTATGGCAGATGTTGATTGTAGTGTTTTGCAATCCATCAACGAACATATTATGGACTTTGAGCCCACAGAAAATCACAGAAATGCTCTAATTAAATCAATTTTATTTGAGTATTTTAAAATTAGAAATCACCATTTTGGAAAGACTGTGACAGAAACATTCCAGAAAGGTTGTGTGAGGAGTTTATACACAAAAACTGTTGTTTAAGGGACATTAAATATTCTATGCCTGATCCCTATTACATTAGAGTTAATAATTGCCAAGGTGATGTTGTTTATTATTATTAATGTTTGAACCTTGATGTCTACACAAAGTACAGACAGAGGTATCTGGAGTTCATAGCCTTTCTAAGTGCCCATACTGCATCCACAAAGCCTTTTTCAATATATGTTTGGACTTTACTTCTGTTTTCAGACCAACTGGATTCATTTGTTTTATGTAAACCTAGATATTCTTTTTCTCTTAACAGAATACATATTTATGTACTGTCCTTTTTTTATTTTTTGTTTGTTCTATGTCTGTACGTTGTGTTGTACATTTGTTTGGGCCCTTATATTTTTACTAGATTTATTCTCTTGTCAGTGTCTTCTATATCTTTTTATCTGTTAAACATTGTTCTGCCCTCTTAGAATATGGGCTTAAGAAATAAATCTGTTGGAAAATATTGTGTTTTTAAGAAAGAAAATGTGAAATAAAATTTTGTAAGAAATAAAATAATGTTGTGAAATAAAGTATTGAGTTAATTTTTTTCTGAAATCTATTTTTTCCCAAGAGATTTTAGTTTTCTTTGAATACTTGCAGCAACTGAGAAAAAAATGTAACAGATTTAAAATGAGAAAAGCACGTGAAAGAATCAACATGTATTTCTTTTGTTATCTATAAGTGTTCACTTCGGCAATGTGTCTGCTATAGATACGTAATAGCCACCAGGTAGTAAGGATTTGTCAGATGAGATCGTAATACAAAATTCAGTAGGTTCTGAGTGAAGCATGTACAGGTACATATATTTTATCCATATGCAACAGCTTTCAAAATTTGCTATGGAACTTGGTGAAAATGTGAGATTGTGCATGGTGTTGGCAGTGCATGTTTGTAAATATCATTGGAGTGTCAAGCACAAAAGTATTTCTGTTACCTCAGTTGCTACTGCAATGGATAGTGTTCACCTCTGGCAAAATACATGTACTACAGACACCAGGTACAAAGGATTTGTTGCATGAGCTTGCAATAAAAAATTCTTAATGCTGTTTGAGTGAAGCAAGTACAGGTATGTATATTTCATTCATATGAAACAGTTTCAAAAATTTGGTACAAAACTTCATGAAAATGTGACATTGTGAATGGCATTGGCAGTCTATGAACTCTGCAGAAAACAGACCTCACTTTTCAGTCTAAGAACAATTTTTCTTATCTTTCAAGGTTACTCCTAAGGTAGGCCTAAAATTTCTGTTAGAAAGTGAGTTTTTAAGCTCTAGGTTGACTAATTGTCTTCTGCTGCATTTGTAGTAAGCTATTCAAATTGTTCACAAACTGCTATGATAAACATTAATATGTAATTAAATGGGAGTTTTATTTAATTTATGCTCACATGTTTATTATGCACAGGCAAGGAAAAATTTCCTCAAAATCCCACACAGTGTCAGAACAAAAGCAGATCACTGTACATGCATTATTTTTCTAAAATAAGAGCCCCTATTCTTATTGTACTGAGAGACTGCCAAACGCAAGCAGACCGTTTTTGTTTTGGCAGGAGAGCTCTAATCTGTTTTTGTCCTGCAAAATAGCTCTTAATCTGGATGAGGGTCAGTACAGTGGCTGGAGGAACAAGACTTTTGGTCAGGTGAATACAGGGTTATAAACACAAAATCAAATAGGGGTAATGCAGGAGTAGGTTTAATAATGAATAAAAAAATAGGAGTGCGGGTAAACTACCACAAAACAGCATAGTGAACGCGTTATTGTGGCCAAGATAGACACGAAATCCATGCCTACTACAGTAGTACAAATTGATATGCCGACTAGATCTGCAGATGATAAAGAAATTGATGAAATGAATGATGAGATAAAAGCAATTATTCAGGTAGTGAAGGTACACGAAAATTTAATAGTCATGGGTGACTGGAATTCGAGAGTAGGAAAAGGGAGAGAAGGAAACATAGTAGGTGAATATGGATTGGGGGTAAGAAATGAAAGAGGAAACCGTCTGGTAGAATTTTGCACAGAGCATAACTTAATCATAGCTAACACTTGGTTCAAGAGTCATAAAAGAAGGCTGTATACCTGGAAGAATCCTGGAGATACTAGAAGGTATCAGATAGATTATATAATGGTAAGACAGAGATTTAGGAACCAGTTTTTAAATCGTAAGACATTTCCTGGGGCAGATGTGGACTCTGATCACAATCTATTGGTTATGAACTGTAGATTAAAACTGAAGAAACTGCAGAAAGGTGGGAATTTAAGGAGATGGGACCTGGATAAACTGGCTAAACCAAAGGTTGTACAGAGTTTCAGGGAGGCATAAGGGAACAATTGTCACAAATGGGGGAAATAAATACAGTAGAAGAAGAATGGGTAGCTCTGAGGGATGAAGTAGTGAAGGCAGCAGAGGATCAAGTAGGAAAAAAGACGAGGGCTAGTAGAAATCCTTGGGTAACAAGAAATACTAAATTTAATTGATGAAAGCAGAAAATATAAAAATGCAGTAAATAAAGCAGGCAAAAATGAATACAAATGTCTCAAAAATGAGATCTACAGGAAGTGCAAAATGGCTAAGCAGGGATGGGTAGAGGACAAATGTAAGGTTGTAGAGGCTTATCTCACTAGGGGTAAGATAGATACTACCTACAGGAAAATTAAAGAGACCTTTGGAGAAAAGAGAGCCATTTGTGTGAATATCAAGAGCTCAGATGGAAACCCAGTTATAAACAAAGAAGGGAAAGCAGAAAGGTGGAAGGGGTATATAGAGAGTCTATGCAAGGACGATGTACTTGAGGACAATATTATGGAAATGGAAGATGATGCAGATGAAGATGAAATGGGAGATACGATACTGCGTGAAGAATTTGACAGAGCACTGAAAGACCTGAGTCGAAACAATGGCACGGGAGTAGACAACATTCCATTAGAACTACTGACGGCCTTGGGAGAGCCAGTCCTGACAAAACTCTACCATCTGGTGAGCAAGATTTATGAGACAGGCGAAATACCCTCAGACTTCAAGAAGAATATAATAATTCCAATCCCAAAGAAAGCAGGTGTTGACAGATGTGAAAATTATCGAACTATCAGTTTCATAAGTCACAGCCGCAAAATACTAACACGAATTATTTACAGACGAATGGAAAAACTGGTAGAAGCCGACCTCGGGGAAGATCAGTTTGGATTCCGTAGAAATATTGGAACACATGAGGCAATACTGACCATACGACTTATCTTAGAAGAAAGATTAAGGAGAGGCAAACCTACATTTCTAGCATTTGTAGACTTAGAGAAAGCTTTTGACAACGTTGACTGGAATACTCTCTTTCAAATTCTAAAGGTGGCAGGGGTAAAATACAGGGAGCGAAAGGCTATTTACCGTTTGTACAGAAACCAGATGGCAGTTATAAGAGTCGAGGGGCATGAAAGGGAAGCAGCGGTTGGGAAGGGAATGAGACAGGATTGTAGCCTCTCTCCGATGTTATTCAATCTGTACATTAAGCACGCAGTAAAGGAAACAGAAGAAAAATGCGGAGTAGGTATTAAAATCCATGGAGAAGAAATAATAACTTTGAGGTTCGCCGATGACATTGTAATTCTGTCAGAGACAGCAAAGGATTTGGAAGAGCAGTTGAACGGATGAACAGTGTCTTGAAAGGAGGATATAAGATGAACATCAACATAAGCAAAATGAGGATAATGGAATGTAGTCGAATTAAGTTGGGTGATGCTGAGGGAATTAAATTAGGAAATGAGACACTTAAAGTAGTAAAGGAGTTTTGCTATTTGGGGAGCAAAATAACTGATGATGGTCGAAATAGAGAGGATATAAAATGTAGACTGGCAATGGCAAGGAAAGCGTTTCTGAAGAAGAGAAATTTGTTAACATCGAGTATAGATTTAAGTGTCAGGAAGACGTTTCTGAAAGTATTTGTATGGAGTGTAGCCATGTATGGAAGTGAAACATAGACGATAAATAGTTTGGACAAGAAGAAAATAGAAGTTTTCGAAATGTGGTGCTACAGAAGAATGCTGAAGATTAGATGGGTAGATCACATAACTAATGTGGAGGTATTGAATAGAATTGGCGAGAAGAGGAGTTTGTGGCAGAACTTGACAAGAAGAAGGGACCGGTTGGTAGGACATGTTCTGAGGCATCAAGGGATCACAAATTTAGCATTGGAGGTCAGCGTGGAGGGTAAAAATCATAGAGGGAGACCAAGAGATTAATACACTAAACAGATTCAGAAGAATGTAGGTTGCAGTAAGTACTGAGAGATGAAGAAGCTTGCACAGGATAGAGTAGCATGGAGAGCTGCATCAAACCAGTCTCAGGACTGAAGACCAGAACAACAACAACACTGTGAACAAATCCCGGTAAATGTAGTTCTGGCATAATTTTTTCGTAAATAAAAAAGTAATTTTTGTCGGAAGCGTTTGGCAGTTAATTGAGAAATGTGGGGAAAATACGATACAAACATAGGTCGGCAGACCGCTGATTTGAAATCCCGCCACGTTTTGCCAACAGTCATGTGGTTTATGTTGGAGCCACACCAGCCCTATAGCTTCTGTACAGCAAGGCCACTCTACTAGTATCTATGGTCGAAGATGCATGCTATTCCCAGTTTCCTCGGCGCTTTAGTGTATGTCCGTGTCTTTATCTAGGACAGGTAGGGATGTTATTTACGACCTGATTTCGTGAGCAGTTAATCATCAAACAGGGTCGAAATTTATGTAAGTCAACTTTTTCAAAGCACTTCGAAATCGATAAACGTCTTTTTCCGTCTCCATCTTTGCTCAACATGAAAGTTCTGCATATAGTTGGCAAGGGCTGCAAAATGAACCTCTTAGAAGGATTTGAAATACATAACCAGTCATACCTAAATGCCAATGCTTTATTGAACGATCAGCTTGCATTGAAAAATAGACACTGCTCTGATTGTATAGCATCACTTATAAAATGGTGAAAAGTACTGCACTTCTGTTAGATACTAATGTCAGCAACAGCCTATATGCCATGTTTACAGATGTAGTAGATATAATTTCGTTTACGTATCTCAGTTTTATTTTTTGTTTGCTTTTAAGATTGTAGTTGCTGCTAGCACAACTTGACTGTGTACATAAATGTGATTCGTTTACTATATGTTATCAATTTGGGTTTATGGTTATCGTATACAGTATGTACACTTTTGGACATGTCATAGCATTACGCTTCTATGAACAAAATATTGACATCTGCCAAACCAATTTAAAGTAAGTTTTCGTGATACACTTCTTAAAGTTTATATAAACGTATAGCCAAGTTCTAATGATTTATTATATGCGTTGATCGAGTGAAACATATAAAATAGAGAAAAGTTACACGTGACTTGTGGCAGCTCTACAATTTTAACTGTAATCAACATTTTGTTTGTAAAGAAACAGAGTTTTCCTTTGATACTGGCCTTGGAGTCAGGCACGTAGTCTGCTGATTCCATAGGCACATTGAAAAAATGAAATTTCAAATATCTGGCACAACACCAGAGAAAATGCGCCGTTAGATTCTCAGGAGAGACAGCCGGTACGTAAGCCAGTGGAGCAAGGTTTTGCACTAATCACGCATCTGCAAATGTGTGTGAGCTTAGATTCAACGCGACAAAGGATTGGTAGAACGGGTCTTATGAAACTAAGAAAGAAAAATAACTTTATGTCGAAATAAGCATTAATCAAAATAAAAGCAGTCAGTTCGAAAATCCACATCTGTGAAATCGAAAACTGCTGCTGGAGAACATTCAGTAGTGTATATGAAGACAGTAACTGTTCTCGAAAGAACAGATTACTGTTGTTGACGGTGCAGCTTTTCCCTGGAATAAATTATGACTAACTGAAACCCTCAGCTGCCGACAGGTGTTGTTGATATACCTCGATGTGGACAGCTGAAAATGTGTGCCCCGACCGGGACTCAAACCCGTGATCTCCTGCTTACATGGCAGACGCTCTATCCATCTAAGCCACCGAGGACGTAGATGAATAGCGCGACTGCAGGGACTTATCCCTTGCACGCTTCCCGTGAGACATTCCCAACTGTCCACAATTCTACATGCGCACAGGTTGCCCAAACTCTTACGGGAATCGCCAAAGCGGGTGCGAATAATGAGTGAATGGGCAAATGTCTATAAGGTACATTACATATGTAGAATCGTGGACAGTTAGGAATGTGAGTCTCACGGGAAGCGTGCAAGGGATAAGTCCCTGCAGTAACGCTATTCATCTGTGTCCTCGGTGGCTCAGATGGATAGAGCGTCTGCCATGTAAGCAGGAGATCACGGGTTTGAGTCCCGGTCGGGGCACACATTTTCAGCTGTCCACATCGAGGTATATCAACAACACCTGTCGGCAGCTGAGGGTTTCAGTTAGTCATCATTTATTCAGTAGTGTGTTGTTGTACTTTGTTCATTGTAACGTGCTTGTCTCCTTCTTGGCTAAATATACACAAGATAGAGGAGACATTGCTGCTCAAGTATCGTCCCTCTCTTTGACTACGGTGATGCTCAGACCATCCATTGTTTGAGAAGGGCTCTCGCGACGATGCACTGCAAATTTCAACTGGTCTGAAGGATGCTCATATTGGTTCATGCTAGCGGATAATGCAGACTGCTTCATTTGATTGATTCCAGCCTCTTGGAGGAGAGTGTTCAAGAAATGGATGCAGTATTGTTGTATGTTATCGTTTAGAAAGGTGAACCTATCACCGAAATGTTGACTCTATGACTGTGCAGTTCCGGTATTGCAAAGTCCAAAATTTGCGCTCGATAGCGACGAGAGGCGTCTAGCAATCTCTTCGTGTTCCCGTCCAAAACATGACTTCCCTCGTACCAAACCTCATGCCTGAAACGGTCATTCGTACTGGCCACCTCCACCCCTTCCTGCAATGATAATCAGGCGTCAGACAAATTCTCCCCTCGGTGGTGAACAAAACTCGAGGCGTTGAAAAAATGGTTCAAATGGCTATGAGCACTATGGGACTTAACATCTATGGTCATCAGTCCCCTAGAACTTAGAACTACTTAAACCTAACTAACCTAAGGACAGCACACAACACCCAGCCATCACGAGGCAGAGAAAATCCCTGACCCCGCCGGGAATCGAACCCGGGAACCCGGGCGTAGGAAGCGAGAACGCTACCGCACGACCACGAGATGCGGGCTCGAGGCGTTGAAACCGAATTCCATCCTAAGTGTTCACTTGCTCACACCCTTCATGCACAACAGCGCTGGTGCATGTGTACTGTTGTTTGTAATGAGCACCCAGAGGACATCCTGTGGAGACAGTCGCATACTGTGTGGGTCAATCAACATAGTCCTCCAAATTGCCTTCAAAAAGGCGGTACACACTACTGTTGCACTCTTCTCGGGTTACCTCAATTTCCCTGTAAAATCGGCAGTCAGCTCCACGGTTATTTTTATTTTATACTAGCGAACCCGGCAATGCTTCGCAGTTGCTAAATGTGTATGGGACTTGCATATGAATCCTAACGTCCATCTCCCACTCTATCTCTATCTCACTCCTCCTATCCCCTCCCTTTGTCAATCTCGTCCTCCTCTCCTCTATTTCTGTCCATCACATTCCTCCCGCTCGCTGTACATGTCTTATACCACACTATCTCTACCTACACTACTGGCCATTAAAATTGCTACACCAAGAACAAAAGCAGATGAAAAAGTGGTATTCATTGGACAAATATATTATACTACAACTGACATGTGATTACATTTTCACGCAATTTGGGTGCATAGATCCTGAGAAATCAGTACCCAGAACAACTACCTCTGGCCGTAATAACGGCCTTGATACGCCTGGCATGAGTCAGAGCTTGGATGGCGTGTACAGGTACAGCTGCCCATGCAGCTTCAACACGATACCACAGTTCATCGATAGTAGTGACTGGCGTATTGTGAAGAGCCAGTTTCTCGGTCACCACTGACCAGACCTTTTCAGTTGGTGAGAGATCTGGAGAATGTGTTGGCCAGGGCAGCGGCCTAACATTTTCTGTATACAGAAAGGCCCGTACAGGACCTGCAACATGCGGTCGTACATTATCCTGCTGCAATGTAGGGTTTCGCAGGGATCGATTGAAGGGTAGAGCCACGGGTCGGCCGGCCGCTGGTGGCCGAGCGGTTCTGGCGTTACAGTCTGGAACCGCGCGACCGCTACGGTCGCAGGTTCGAATCCTGCCTCGGGCATGGATGTGTGTGTTGTCCTTAGGTTAGTTAGGTTTAAGTAGTTCTAAGTTCTAGGGGACTTATGACATCAGCAGTTGAGTCCCATAGTGCTCAGAGCCATTTGAACCATTTGAGCCACGGGTCGTAACACATCTGAAATGTAACGTCCACTGTTCAAAGTGCCGTCAATGCGAACAAGAGGTGACCGAGACGTGTAACCAATGGCACCCCATACCATCACACTGGGTGATATGCCAATATGGCCATGACGAATACACGCTTCCAAAGTGTGTTCACTGTGATGTCGCCAAACACGGATGCGACCATCATGATGCTGTAAACAGAACCTGGGTTCATCAGAAAAAATTACGTTTTGACATTTGTGCACCCAGGTTCGTCGTTGAGTACACCATCGCAGGCGCTCCTGTCTGTGATGCAGCGTCAAGGGTAACCGCAGCCATGCTCTCCGAGTTGATAGTCCATGCTGCTGCAAACGTCGTCGAACTGTTCGTGCAGATGGTTGTCTTGCAAACGTCCCCATCTGTTGACTCAGGAATCGAGACGTGGCTGCACGATCCGTTACAGCCATGCGGATAAGATGCCTGTCATCTCGACTGCTACTGATACGAGGCCGTTGGGATCCAGCACGGCGTTCCGTATTACCCTCCTGAACCCACCGATTCCGTATTCTGCTAACAATCATTGGATCTCGACCAACGCGAGCATCAATGTCGCGATACGATAAACCGCAATCGCGATAGGCTACAATCCGATCTTTATCAAAGACGGAAACGTGACGGTACGTATATCTCCTCCTTACACGAGGCATCACAACAACGTTTCACCAGGCAACGCCGGTAAACTGCTGTTTGTGTATGAGAAATCGGTTGGAAACTTTCCTCATGTCAGCTCGTTGTAGGTGTCGCCACCCGCGCCAACCTCCTGAGAATGCTCTGAAAAGCTAATCATTTGCATATCACAGCATATTCTTCCTGGCGGTTACATTTCGCGTCTGTAGCACGTCATCCTCGTGGTGTAGCAATTTTAATGGCCAGTGGTGTATGTCCTCCTCCCTCATCTCTCTCTCCATATCTTCCTTCCCCTTCTTTATATGCATTTCCTCTTTCCTTCTCATATCCATTTTCTTCCCCCTTCTCTGTCCATCTCCTCCTTCCCCCTCTTTCTGATCTTATTTATTGTTACTGAAAACGGAACCTTGATTGGGAACAGAAGTCAAAAGGAACGGGTAAATCGATTGGAATCATTAGCACACAGGGTACGAGAGAGACCTTTGCAGCTCCTGCATCTGTGAGGATAGGAGCTATAATGACAATACATCGCATGGTATTAACCTACAAACAGGTATGATTGTAAAGTTACCAATAAATAAAGCTTTCCTGTTTTCTGGTAACGGCAACTGCGAAAAGGACGAAAAAACAGCATATTTTTACAGCTCAGCTTAGCATGTTCTTTCTGTCGGCCGGTTTAACAGAAATTGTTTATTGTATAATTCTTATTCTATTTGCCTCCAAATGCTGTCTACGTTCTACGTCAGTCTGATTGACTCGACGATAATGTACTTGGCGGGAATGCGCGTACGCCTACCAAATTTAAACGCTTCACTGGTAGGATTTTTTCAAAAGAAATAAACCACGAACTGAAATCAATTGAATTTTTTCACAATTTCAAAGTACCACGAACTGACATCAATTCAATCATCGCAATACACTAAAGATATCATCACCAATAACACATTGAAATATCGCTTTCAATTATATTCTTTTCTGTAAAATATCAATATTCAATGCGGAATTTGTTGTTGTTATGAAAACATACGTCAGCGGAACTATGAAACTGAACGACGATCTTTTTTAATGAAAACATATGGCAGCAGAACTGTCAAACCGACTATCACATTTCATTCATTGAGATTTTCATACAAAAATACCATACAAATTTCCGACTCTTCCTGTGGATTTTCCAAAAAATTTCTTTTATGTAACCTTGTCCTGACAATTACGAACACAAATAGAAAAAAAAAGACCAACCATATCTGTCGAGCCATTCTCAAGTGATGATCTCTCACACATGCGGAAACTGATTTTTATTTACATAGATTACCGGTTGCAGCAGGTTTATCTGTCACCTTCAGAAACCTATAAAACTTCAGAACTTTGGAAATACAATGCGTTACGCAGCCATACAACAAGATAAATTAACAGATTCAACTTACAACATGATAACTTATATTACATTGAAAGGGTCACTCTTTATAAATATCGAATTGTTTATAGCACTGCCCTCACACATAAAATGAAGTAAGTTGCTTGTGTACAGTTAATGTAAACTCTTTGGCAGGAGTATTCTAAGAGTAAATAGCATTTCTTGTTGAGCGAGCCAAAGTCCTATCGATATGTGCTTTCTCTGAAACAGCCTGATGAACCTTATGTAACGCTATGCAATACAAAAAACACTAGTCTCACTAAACTATGGCAAGTATCCACCTATTTCTCGGGCATTCACACATACAAGTCTAAAAATATATTCAGTTATTAAAATAATTTTAAAGGGACCTACTAAAATTATAATTGCCACTTTTACAGGCGTTAATACACATATAATTTATATAACAGGTTATTAATGGCTTTCAAACTGGTCTTTATTGACATACATAAATCATACCATTCGTACGTGGTGGCACGATTCCTCTTACACCCACAATTATCAGAGTGCAATATACGAAGAGTAAAGCGTTCACAGCGTACTTATTTATTTACAAAGCACATACACTCCTGGAAATTGAAATAAGAACACCGTGAATTCATTGTCCCGGGAAGGGGAAACTTTATTGACACATTCCTGGGGTCAGATACATCACATGATCACACTGACAGAACCACAGGCACATAGACACAGGCAACAGAGCATGCACAATGTCGGCACTAGTACAGTGTATATCCACCTTTCGCAGCAATGCAGGCTGCTATTCTCCCATGGAGACGATCGTAGAGATGCTGGATGTAGTCCTGTGGAACGGCTTGCCATGCCATTTCCACCTGGCGCCTCAGTTGGACCAGCGTTCGTGCTGGACGTGCAGACCGCTTGAGACGACGCTTCATCCAGTCCCAAACATGCTCAATGGGGGACAGATCCGGAGATCTTGCTGGCCAGGGTAGTTGACTTACACCTTCTAGAGGACGTTGGGTGGCACGGGATACATGCGGACGTGCATTGTCCTGTTGGAACAGCAAGTTCCCTTGCCGGTCTAGGAATGGTAGAACGATGGGTTCGATGACGGTTTGGATGTACCGTGCACTATTCAGTGTCCCCTCGACGATCACCAGTGGTGTACGGCCAGTGTAGGAGATCGCTCCCCACACCATGATGCCGGGTGTTGGCCCTGTGTGCCTCGGTCGTATGCAGTCCTGATTGTGGCGCTCACCTGCACGGCGCCAAACACGCATACGACCATCATTGGCACCAAGGCAGAAGCGACTCTCATCGCTGAAGACGACACGTCTCCATTCGTCTCTCCATTCACGCCTGTCGCGACACCACTGGAGGCGGGCTGCACGATGTTGGGGCGTGAGCGGAAGACGGCCTAACGGTTTGCGGGACCGTAGCCCAGCTTCATGGAGACGGTTGCGAATGGTCCTCGCCGATACCCCAGGAGCAACAGTGTCCCTAATTTGCTGGGAAGTGGCGGTGCGGTCCCCTACGGCACTGCGTAGGATCCTACGGTCTTGGCGTGCATCCGTGCGTCGCTGCGGTCCGGTCCCAGGTCGACGGGGATGTGCACCTTCCGCCGACCACTGGCGACAACATCGATGTACTGTGGAGACCTCACGCCCCACGTGTTGAGCAATTCGGCGGTACGTCCACCCGGCCTCCCGCATGCCCACTATACGCCCTCGCTCAAAGTCCGTCAACTGCACATACGGTTCACGTCCACGCTGTCGCGGCATGCTACCAGTGTTAAAGACTACGATGGAGCTCCGTATGCCACGGCAAACTGGCTGACACTGACGGCGGCGGTGCACAAATGCTGCGCAGCTAGCGCCATTCGACGGCCAACACCGCGGTTCCTGGTGTGTCCGCTGTGCCGTGCGTGTGATCATTGCTTGTACAGCCCTCTCGCAGTGTCCGGAGCAAGTATGGTGGGTCTGACACACCGGTTTAAATGTGTTCTTTTTTCCATTTCCAGGAGTGTATATGGTATTATGTTATCGTGTTGTAAGTTGAATCTGTTAATTTATCTTATTGTATGGTTGTGTAAAGCGCTCTATTTCCACAGACTGTATTCTATTCTTTTTTTATTACTGCTGGCTGGATAATGAATTACAGTTTTTGAATCGGAAATGTTTTACGAATTTTAACTGTGAGGTAATAAATGGAAATTAATGAAATGCTTTTACGGCTGGCTGCTGAACATACACCATCAAACATATCTGAAATACACTTTCTAGGAAATTTAATAGTAAGTGTTCTTAGTTGTATTTTCTTCACAGTGGGAAACTTTACCTCTTCTTTGTGTGCAATGGTCGTCTCGAATACAGCCGCCGTAGAAACTGCTAATTGTTGACCACGTCGCCTAAAGGCCGGTCCACACGCAACGATCTGTCTGCGCAGATATCGGCGCAGATGTCTGTACATGCAAAAGATCGCTGCAAATGTGTTGTGTTCACACGACACAAACTCCAATCTACTACTCGCCTGCCATCTGTCGGTGTAGAAAAGAAATATCAGTGGCAAGCGTCTACGCTCGCCGAAAACGTCAGAAGTTTAAGTAATTTATTTCGAAATTTAGGAACTGAAGAAATTCTGTTGTGGTCTGTGTTCGCAACTTGTGTTGCAAAAAACATTCAGACAAAACGCAGGAAACAGAGAGAGCGGTCAAAATGGTATACATAGTGACTGCTAAAGCGAAAGCATTTTCGCACGTACATTTACTGCGAGAGTTGCAGGGCCACCGCGACTGGCGTAATTATTTACAGATGGTTGTCGAAACTTATAATTGTCTCTTAAGGCTCGTAACCTCCTATATTATACGAAATAATACTTGAATGAGAAGAGCAATTTCTCTCCATGAACGGCTGACGGTGACAATAAGATTCCTGGCAACAGGAAGGAGCTATAAGGACTTTAAATTTTTAACTGCAATTTCTAAACAAGAATCGAGTGAAATTATACCCAACACAAGTGAAGCTACACTCCTGGAAATGGAAAAAAGAACACATTTAAACCGGTGTGTCAGACCCACCATACTTGCTCCGGACACTGCGAGAGGGCTGTACAAGCAATGATCACACGCACGGCACAGCGGACACACCAGGAACCGCGGTGTTGGCCGTCGAATGGCGCTAGCTGCGCAGCATTTGTGCACCGCCGCCGTCAGTGTCAGCCAGTTTGCCGTGGCATACGGAGCTCCATCGTAGTCTTTAACACTGGTAGCATGCCGCGACAGCGTGGACGTGAACCGTATGTGCAGTTGACGGACTTTGAGCGAGGGCGTATAGTGGGCATGCGGGAGGCCGGGTGGACGTACCGCCGAATTGCTCAACACGTGGGGCGTGAGGTCTCCACAGTACATCGATGTTGTCGCCAGTGGTCGGCGGAAGGTGCACGTGCTCGTCGACCTGGCACCGGACCGCAGCGACGCACGGATGCACGCCAAGACCGTAGGATCCTACTCAGTGCCGTAGGGGACCGCACCGCCACTTCCCAGCAAATTAGGGACACTGTTGCTCCTGGGGTATCGGCGAGGACCATTCGCAACCGTCTCCATGAAGCTGGGCTACGGTCCCGCACACCGTTAGGCCGTCTTCCGCTCACGCCCCAACATCGTGCAGCCCGCCTCCAGTGGTGTCGCGACAGGCGTGAATGGAGGGACGAATGAAGACGTGTCGTCTTCAGCGATGAGAGTCGCTTCTGCCTTGATGCCAATGATGGTCGTATGCGTGTTTGGCGCCGTGCAGGTGAGCGCCACAATCAGGACTGCATACGACCGAGGCACACAGGGCCAACACCCGGCATCATGGTGTGGGGAGCGATCTCCTACACTGGCCGTACACCACTGGTGATCGTCGAGGGGACACTGAATAGTGCACGGTACATCCAATCATCCACGGTACATCCATCATCGAACCCATCGTTCTACCATTCCTAGACCGGCAAGGGAACTTGCTGTTCCAACAGGACAATGCACGTCCGCATGTATCCCGTGCCACCCAACGTCCTCTAGAAGGTGTAAGTCAACTACCCTGGCCAGCAAGATCTCCGGATCTGTCCCCCATTGAGCATGTTTGGGACTGGATGAAGCGTCGTCTCAAGCGGTCTGCACGTCCAGCACGAACGCTGGTCCAACTGAGGCGCCAGGTGGAAATGGCATGGCAAGCCGTTCCACAGGACTACATCCAGCATCTCTACGATCGTCTCCATGGGAGAATAGCAGCCTGCATTGCTGCGAAAGGTGGATATACACTGTACTAGTGCCGACATTGTGCATGCTCTGTTGCCTGTGTCTATGTGCCTGTGGTTCTGTCAGTGTGATCATGTGATGTATCTGACTCCAGGAATGTGTCAATAAAGTTACCCCTTCCTGGGACAATGAATTCACGGTGTTCTTATTTCAATTTCCAGGAGTGTATTTACGCTGTCCTGAAGGATGAGTTCATGAGGCAAGTCAAGTACATTAATTCTGTCAAGTTACAAATAATATTTTTGCTGATGAAGAATCACAATATTTTTGCTGTTTTAGACGTGTTTGAATCACAAAATACCACAAACTTGGCTGGTATATTTCATCCACTCCAACACCAGATCTTCGAGATTTTTGAACTTTTGATAATTATTTACAGTAAACAGTCCACAACGATTTTTATTATTACCGTTTCTCAGTTCGCCGCTGCGTCAGCTTCTCGTAATTTTTCAATTAATGCATTGTATGCAGCTGTCTTTTTGTTCCTGTCACTGTACTCTTTACTTTTAATCTTCCACAAACATGGATCATTTCTATAAAGTTCAATGAATTCACTGATTAACTGTCTGGAACACTGACGAGCGTCAGCCATTTTAATGCTCCGTGCGCATAAAGACAAAACACTAGACTGAAGAAGCAGCTGTTTTCGCGCCAGATTTGCGGCAATCTCCTGTCCACATACTCCAACTTGTCTGCGCAGATGTGGTTTGAACCCACAAATTAGAGACGATTCGCTCAAACCTCCAACTCCAACTTCCAGGTTTGCACACACATCAGGATGGTGCAAATCTTCTGTCCACACGCAACGATCTGTCAGCGCAGATGTGATGTGCACAGACATTTGCGCAGACAGATCGTTGCGTGCGGACGGGCCTTTATGAAAGAAACATTTCGATGTGGTGAGATGAATTGTTAGTCAAATAAATTGGCAGGCACCGTGACTCACTTCACATTCTTTATATTAACCCCTAAATCCAAAATTAATAACAAAACTGTTACATAAGAAGAGCGATAAAAATGTTCTCGTCCTCTCTTCCCCAAGACGCACCACAGACTCCTCTCTTTCTGCCAACTTAAGAAAAAAGTGACAGTCACATCTCTCTCATCTAACAGCATCTCTGCTATAGCGCATCGCTTCCTTTTTTTATGTTACGTATACCTCTCTGGAAACATCTAGCACGTGCCATTACAAGCTCTGAAGATGCTTGCGTTGGTCCAGCGAAACATGTACAGAAAAAGTTACATGCGACCTGTGACTGCTTTACAACCTTTAATTTCTAATAGTCGCCGTTCCCGTGCAGTCAAATGTCTGCGTTTGTTAGTTAAAGTGGAATTTTATTTGGCCGTTCGATAGAGTAGTTCCATATTAGTTCGTGCGATTTTGGAATTAATGATGTCCTAACAGAGACAGCAAAACGAGAAGAATAACAGGGCCCCAGAAAGCGACTGACTGGTGCTGGTAACACTGCGGCGCTAGCCGGCTCCCAAGACGAAAACAAGGGATGTAGAATGTAAGACGTGGCACTGATGCACCGGCGTTGTCCCGTGCTTACTGATTTCTGTATAATTTTCGCCTTTAGCTTCCAATGTACATCAATGCGTACTGTTAAACCGAAAACCACTGTACACTAATCTGGGTCTTGGAGGAATCATGGCTGATTGTGCAGGGGGTGACGAGCTGTCTCTCAGAACCACCGATGGTGCCTCTACGTGGATCCTTTGACACCAGTGGCTAGAAGGGTATGTCGGAGGGCAAGAATACCAGCTTATTGACAGGGACTGGCCGAGATCCTAGGAAACTGGTGATCGACAGCATGTGAGCCTCACCAGCCTGGGGGCTACAAGTTGTTCCACTGAGCACCTCTGTAATTACGATCATGCTGTAGGTGGATGCTATACTGCTGATGAAAAGGGTCGCCATCAGCAGTGGCGGCGCCGCCTCCACGTTGTTCCCCGTGGGCACCCAAAAGGGTGGCTAAAGGCGATCTTCAAATGGAAGGTCCATTCCCCCACAAAGAGGGTGGTTTTTCCGAGCTGGTTCGCTTCAAAAATGTTCAAATATATGTGAAATCTTATGGGACTTAACTGCTAAGGTCATCAGTCCCTAAGCTTATACACCACTTAACCTAAATTATCCTAAGGACAAACACACACACCCATGCCCGAGGGAGGACTCGAACCTCCGCCGGGACCAGCCCCACAGTCCATGATGGTTCCCTTCGTCGTGGTGGGGTTGAGTAGTGGATTCATGGGTTGGACTTGAAGGGAGTATGAGCAGAAGCTCGGGGATCCCTGATGATGATCCACCTCTGGCCAGGGGAAACCCAAACCAGAGCAGCCATGTAAAACACTGTACACTAATCTGGGGCCGCTCTTAGCCACATATTTCAAACAGTTCCAGTGCACACTGCTGGCCATGAAGATGGACAGCAAAAACGTCAAATTGCCATGAAGTGTACTACATGCTTGATTCGCAATTGATTAGCATTTCTGAGCACTGCACAATGTAAGTAGAAATAACGCTGTCTACACCTAGCTTGTAGCTTCTTTTTTTCCTTCTTTATTGTTTCAGTTCTTCACATGGGGGAAGGTGGGCAGGGGATAAAAACCGCTCTTCAGCCAAAGGCTACATGAACTATATTTAAAGATGATTAAAATACATAAAAAGTGACAGTAACAAATGATTTTGTAAAAACTACAGAGGTGGACGATATTGACGATTTTTACATAAAAATAAGTGACAATAAACGAGGATTTTGTAAAATGCACAGGTAGATGGAAAATATTGGTGGTTTTCAAAACTCGTTTGACGATTTTCTATTACAGTTAAATATAATCACTGATGTAAGTAAATGATGCCGTGGTGTAACTGTGGTACTAAGTGACACATGAACAACTTTATCATGATGAAGATGGGATGAAGAGTATGACTATTGGTCCCTGTAGTATCGCAGGTAGCGACTAGAAGTCAGCACAGTGGACGAAGGGGAAGGAGGAAATGGAAGGATAGTGCGAGGTGGAGCGTTGAGATTAGGATTGGAAAGAGGGGTGTATTTCGAGGCAGATTTCATGTTTGGGGAGTGTGAGTAGGTTAAAATTCCGGTGGAAGAGGACAGATAAGTTCAAATGGCTCTGAGCACTATGGGACTTAACATCTGAGGTAATCAGTCCCCTAGAACTTAGAACTACTTAAACCTAACTAACCAAGGACATCACACACATCCATACCCGAGGCAGGATTCGAACCTGCGACCGTAGCAGTCGCGCGGTTTGGAACTGACGCGCCTAGAACCGCTCGGCCACCGCGGCCGGCAGGACGGATAAGGCATGGAGATTTATGGAAGGTGGAATAAGGATGTATTCGTGCAGCAAGGTACCTGGATTGGTTATTAGTGGGTGGGAAATTGGGTGCTTGAACTGGGTTTTGTGATTAATGTTTCAGATCCGAAGGTGTTTTAGGAAGAGAGGAAGGTGTGAGAAGTGGATGAGTTAGTACAGCATGTGAGATGGGGAAAGTGAGCGGGTGTGGAAGGTGAGGCTGAGTGCATGTCTTTCTAGGATATTAAGGGGCTTATAGAATTTAGGCGAGCCAGAAATACAGGTAACGTTGACATAGGTTATGATGGGGCAGATGAAGGATATATAGGTTACAATAATGGTAGAAGGATGTAGATCCCAGGTGAGGTATGTTAGTAGTTTTAGTACACCCATGCACATAAATTAAGGATAATGCTGATACATGGTGAAACAACGCTGTGGTGGGCGGTTTGCGAGTTTAAATAACCTCGGGGTATGACCATGCGGTGCATTTGAACTGCGGTCGTCGCACAGTGGCGCTGGCAGCAGTCCACATACGCAGAGGTGTGTTGGTGTATTTCGATCATTTCATTTTCAGAGTACGGTGCAACGGGTAAGTGTGCAGACGTTTTCAGACGTTCTAATGGTGACTGTGTGTTGAAAATGGCTCAAACAACACATATTGATGGCGTTATGAGGGATAGAATTCTAGGGCAACTGGAGGCTGGTCAAACACAGTAGGCATGGGCTCTCTGTGAGCCACAAAGTGTGATCTCAAGATTATGGCAACAATTCCAGCAGACAGGAAACGTATCCAGGCACTACAGTACGGGACATCTACAGTGTACAACACCACAAGAAGACCGATATCTCACCATCAGTGCTCGCAGATGGTCACGGAGTACTGCAGGTAGCCTTGCTCAGGACCTTACTGCAGCCACTGGAACAGTTGTTTCCAGACACACAGTCTACAGACAACTGAACAGACATGGTTTATTCGCCTGGAGACCTGCAAGGTGCATTCCACTGATCCCTGGTCACAGGAGAGCCCGTAAAGCCTGGTGTCAAATACACATTACACGGTCATTGGAACAGTGGTCCCAAGTTATGTTCACGGACGAGTCCAGTTATAGTCTGAACAGTGATTCTCGCCGGATTTTCATCTGGAGTGAACCAGGAACCAGATACAAACCCCTTAATGTCCTTGAAAGGGGCCTGTAGGGAGGTCGTTGTTTGATGGTGTGGTCTGGGATAATGATTGGGCCACTTACAACCCTGCATGTCTTTGACAGAGGAACTGTAACAGGTCAGGTGTATCGGGACGTTATTTTTGCACCAGTGTGTCCGCCTTTTCAGTGGTACAGTGGGTCCCACCTACCTCCTGACAGATGATAACACACGACCCCACCGAGCTGCCATCATGGAGTAGTACCTTGAAACAGAGGAAAACAGGCGAATGGAGTGCCCTGCCTGTTCTCCAGACCTAAACCCCATCGAGCACGTCTGGGATGCTCTCGGTCGACGTAGAGCTGCATGTCTTCAGACCCCTACGACACTTCAGAAATTCCGACTGGCACTGATGCAAGAATGGGAGTCTATACCACAGCAGCTGCTCGACCACCTGATCCAGAGTATGCCAACCCTTTGTACGGCCTGTGTACGTGTGCATGGTGGTCATATCCCATATTGATGTCGGGGTAAAAGCGCAGGAAACAGTGGCATTTTGTAGCACATGTGTTTTGGGACGGTTTTCTCAACTTATCGCCAATACTGTGGACTTACAGATCTGTGTGACCAAAGATAGTGGCTTGGCTTTTCTGTGGATTTACTTGAAGTTTTCAGTAAGGAGATTCAAGTGGCTTCCAGGCTCAGAGGCCATGGTCGATATGTAAAAGTTCTTCCTGACATTTCGTTTCCAACTGCCGTCAACATCTTCCGAGGTGAGTCAACCGTTACCGTTACCTACATGAGGATTCGAACCATCATCCCAGGCAGAAGAGAGGTGTCATTAAAACATAGCTAATAAGATCTGTGAGCCAGTTTATTTGCAAGATGAACTAAATCATTTTCGAATGGCTTTTAAGAAAAATGGATACGCTGACAACGAGATAGATCGAGTACTTCATCCCAGAAGAAAAGTGTCTGATAACATGCAGCAACAACAACTGTCAGCTGGAAAAGTTTTTCTTCCATTTATTCGCAATATTATGGACCTTATTGAGAAAGTTCTGGTCAAGTTTCAAGTTGAAACAATCTTTAGACCCACCATGAAGGTTAGTGCGTGTTTAAGATCGGCGATAGACGCACGACACCCCTTATCAACTCATGGGGTGTATAAAGTTCCGTGTAGCTGTGGGAATATTTATACTGGAACCACGAAAAGAAGTGTCAATACCCGCTTAACCGAACACAAAAAGAACTGTCGACTAGGACATACCGACAAATCAGCTGTAGCTGAACATGCTTTTCAAGACGGAGATCATGAAATAAAATTTAGTGAGACGGGCGTGCTAGCCAGGACATCGCAGTATTATGCACGTATGTAGAGGGAAGCTACAGAGATTCAGAAACACCACAATAATTTTAATAGAAAAGTGGAAGGCTTAAAGTTAGACAAGATGTGGCGGTCGACTTCGCACCAACTATGTAACAATCGATTACCTTCAATCGAGAGTAATGAACTTAGTCAGAGATACACCTACAGTCTGCCCCACATGACGTATTGTGGTGCCCTCTAGGCGCTCTGTATAAACGGGACCTCAACGGCCTGGCAGCCATTCGTTGACTCACCTCAGAAGATGTTGCCCGCCGTTGGCACCTAAACGTTAGGAAGAAGAAGTTTTACAGATCGAGCACGGCCTCTCAGCATGGAAGTTTTAACTAATGAATGTGATAATGACAGTATGATAGTGTACCTAGTACTCAGTGAGTGCACAGTAATTGCTAATTCATAAATAAGCCTAGTCCCATTGAATTTCATTTCTCATTACATGCTACGTGGTAATATGGTTGCAGTTATCAAATTATTTAACTCAGAAACTTTGTTAACTATGAAATATTGTTAATTGAAATGGTTCATATAGTACGAACTTACATATTTGGTGAGAGTAGGAAACATATTTCGACATATTAACGCTTATCATTTGAAAGTATGTATCTCCAACGTGTTCATAAGGTATCTAAAACTGTCTGAAATCGGTTACCTTCAAAAATTAATTAACAATAAGCTTTAGACCATTGCTAAGTTCAGTTACAAATTATGTCAAAATTACTGTTGAAACGTCCCCTTTGAACAATTATACATGACTGTGCTTAAACTGACACAATATTTTTAGCGCAACGCAATCTGACTCTCAATAATCCCTACAAAAGAATGGCCCTGACTAACATTAACCTATACCTTTCACAAATCACTTACCTCACAAAAATCTTCGTTACTCGAACTACTGCAATACAGCGAGCGCCACTACTGCCAGCTAAATAAAAGATTCAAACTACGGAAGGCACTAACTACAGATAGGCATAGTTAGCAAATGAAAGATTTTGATAGAGAACAAACAATGTATTTACCTTAATAGTCATCAAAAGTCATAATACACTCCTGGAAATGGAAAAAAGAACACATTGACACCGGTGTGTCAGACCCACCATCCTTGCTCCGGACACTGCGAGAGGGCTGTACAAGCAATGATCACACGCACGGCACAGCGGACACACCAGGAACCGCGGTGTTGGCCGTCGAATGGCGCTAGCTGCGCAGCATTTGTGCACCGCCGCCGTCAGTGTCAGCCAGTTTGCCGTGGCATACGGAGCTCCATCGCAGTCTTTAACACTGGTAGCATGCCGCGACAGCGTGGACGTGAACCGTATGTGCAGTTGACGGACTTTGAGCGAGGGCGTATAGTGGGCATGCGGGAGGCCGGGTGGACGTACCGCCGAATTGCTCAACACGTGGGGCGTGAGGTCTCCACAATACATCGATGTTGTCGCCAGTGGTCGGCGGAAGGTGCACGTGCCCGTCGACCTGGGACCGGACCGCAGCGACGCACGGATGCACGCCAAGACCGTAGGATCCTACGTAGTGCCGTAGGGGACCGCACCGCCACTTCCCAGCAAATTAGGGACACTGTTGCTCCTGGGGTATCGGCGAGGACCATTCGCAACCGTCTCCATGAAGCTGGGCTACGGTCCCGCACACCGTTAGGCCGTCTTCCGCTCACGCCCCAACATCGTGCAGCCCGCCTCCAGTGGTGTCGCGACAGGCGTGAATGGAGGGACGAATGGAGACGTGTCGTCTTCAGCGATGAGAGTCGCTTCTGCCTTGGTGCCAATGATGGTCGTATGCGTGTTTGGCGCCGTGCAGGTGAGCGCCACAATCAGGACTGCATACGACCGAGGCACACAGGGCTAACACCCGGTATCATGGTGTGGGGAGCGATCTCCTACACTGGCAGTACACCACTGGTGATCGTCGAGGGGACACTGAATAGTGCACGGTACATCCAAACCGTCATCGAACCCATCGTTCTACCATTCCTAGACCGGCAAGGGAACTTGCTGTTCCAACAGGACAATGCACGTCCGCATGTATCCCGTGCCACCCAACGTGTTCTAGAAGGTGTAAGTCAACTACCCTGGCCAGCTAGATCTCCGGATCTGTCCCCCATTGAGCATGTTTGGGACTGGATGAAGCGTCGTCTCACGCGGTCTGCACGTCCAGCACGAACGCTGGTCCAACTGAGGCGCCAGGTGGAAATGGCATGGCAAGCCGTTCCCCAGGACTACATCCAGCATCTCTACGATCGTCTCCATGGGAGAATAGCAGCCTGCATTGCTGCGAAAGGTGGATATACACTGTACTAGTGCCGACATTGTGCATGCTCTGTTGCCTGTGTCTATGTGCCTGTGGTTCTGTCAGTGTGATCATGTGACGTATCTGACCCCAGGAATGTGTCAATAAAGTTTCCCCTTCCTGGGACAATGAATTCACGGTGTTCTTATTTCAATTTCCAGGAGTGTATATATAGGAGTTCATAACATCCATTCTTACAAATATCAAAATTCCGCCATTTCTCTCCCCACATCCACCACTGCTGGCGGCTCACCTCCAACTGCGCAACGCTATGCGCTGTTCACATCCAGCTGCCCAACACTACAATGGCAGACAAAAATGCAAAATAGCCACAGACTGCACACAGCACAGCCAGTGATTTTCATACAGAGCGCTACATAACGTTGCCAATAAGAAAACATAAACATCCTATGTACATAGCCCCCATGCTCCCCACAAAAATTTTTACAAATTGTTTTGGGCAGTGGCCAATAATGATTTGATAAAATTTTTCATATTTACAATAACAAAGAAATCAAAGGCACACACTTATTGATACAATGTTGGTCAAAAGCTAAAATTTTCTCACAGTCCATAAAGACAGTCCTGATCATTCATCACAGTAACATTACAGTGTTTTTCTCAAAGTCTGAGCAGTAAAAGAAAATGCACACGGAAGTAGTGGATTTCCATGCAATCTTGAAGAAGTAGTGTTGTCCTTCCAACGGAAAGACAATGCTGACTCTTGACATGCAGACAGGTATTGGTCCACAACAGAGCAAACCCACAACAGAGTCAGTCGACGTTTTGAAGAATATTGGTAGGTAGGTCATCACAGAGCAGACCCACTGTAGTCTTGGTAGAGATTACGGAACTGGTGGGCCACCAGAGGTGCAGACCCACTGCAGTCCTTGTAGAAATAATGGTACTGGTGAGTCAGCAAAGGTGTAGACCCACTGTAGTCCTTGTAGAAATGGCCAGCAGCCATCTGTTGTGACTGTGCAGGTGCACAATCACCATTGAAGAGTCTTGCGGATAATATAGCAAGTCCATAACCAACCACTTGTCCACTCACAAAAATTTGTTTGAAATGTCCTTAGAACCAGCAAAGCTGTTATCCAGTCCGTTGCTGAATTATTAACACACGTGCAAACACTATCAGTCCCTGCTTCTCACATATTGTCCATATACTATGACCAACAGAAACGTGTGCAGTGAAATGTAACTTACAAGTTACTTAATTTGTTGAACTGGTGTCAATTACAATTTTATAACATAAGAATACAATAACAAATGTACAAAGTACATCATTAAAGAACATAACAATACAGATAAGATTTGTAGTAAAACAGGCTTTACAAAAGAATAGAAATAAACATGTACATCATTGTTACAAGAATTATGACATAAGTACATACATAAAAGATCAGAATAACTTTTGAAACATCAACTTCACACATGAACATTAAAACAAAACAGAATAAATAATGTCTAAACATCTTTACAAAGTAAATAACATATTATTAATACCAATTATATTTGAGGATAACAGTATTCCTCATCATAGTGAATGTAGCTTAGTATTAGAAGAGAAAAAAATTCTATGAAACAGTACACAGAGACAGGAAGAAAACAAATACACAAGGGTACACAAACACATAGGGGGATAACACAATGGAAAGGACAGGGTTCGTTTTCAGTGTAGCATTTGGTACTGCAGTATTTTGCGAACAAAACCTTTTTTGTTCTTGGAGATCTCCCTTCGTTCATCATTATTCCAAAAAAGTCCTATCTATACCTCTTTTCTGTATTCTAACCATATTTCTTTCAAAATAATTATGGCTCATTGTACAATACTCATTTTGGCCCAAATCGTTTTCATATAACTTCTCAATGCATTTCTTCCAATTTATCACAACTCGTTCTCACATATAGCCTACCCCATCTTAAGCTAACTTAAATCTACTGAGCTCAGATGCTAAACTAAGGGACGAGGCAATGCAGCAGCACAAAACAATTAACACAAACATCAATGACAAAAAAAATACAAATTGGCAAAGTAAGCAACAATATTACAACTAATATAAGGCAATGAGAAGCAAACAAGAAAAATAAATCGGTAGTAAACTGGCTTAGCAGAGTAACACAAAGTCAAATTCAGTAACACTATGCCTGGAAAACAGCAGCAGCAAATGAAATAACTTATATCTAAACATGACATAGCTCAAACAAAAAAAATATTACACTAAAGACAACAATGCAGACAAGGGAAATGTATATTCACATCTTAAAGTGGTGCACCACAACTTATTCTACAAAATAAATTACTAAGTACTTGAAAAGAAAATTATGAATGCAGTTCCTGTGAAGGTACATGTCTTTTTGCGCTCCCTCATTTTTTTTAAAAAAATTATTATTTACTCGATCTGTAGACAGAAAATGTTTATATTAGTACATCTATAAAATTTTATTTTAACCAATGCTGCAGTGCAGCTAGAAACTAGATATTAAACACAATAGGCAAAGCAAGGCGTGAAACGTCATTCACTAGCCATATGGCATTTCATAATGCAGTAAACAATCTTTCAACTAGCAAGGCAATAGATGTGAAATGTTTCTCAACATTTCATTAGGCATTTTAGTAAACATCATAAATTAAGAGCTCCACAGTATAATCATATGTTTTCAAGTTTGAGCGTGTCCTATTTGCGATGCTTTCTACAAAGGAATATCAATAGCGAGGATAATGGCCTCCATTTTTTTTTCTACCTGTGCCTCTGAAAAGGCACACACTAATGGCTTTTTCTCCAGGTGTCTGACACAGCTGGGTGCCCACAATGCATTACGTGCAGGTGGTCACTTAACTTTCTTACAGAAATATTTACGACAGCAGTTTCCACTACAGTGGCAGTCTCATATAAAAAATTTCACAGGTCGAGAATTTGCGTTGCAAATGTGTAGAAACAAAATCCTATGAATATAACAGTGTCCAAAAAATTTTCAGTGGCATTGCGATACATTCACACATGTACACACATTTCATAACTCTTAAAATACGATTCTTGGCTTCCAACAACCTTTTTCACATACCAGAGTCCCTAACCACTACTCATTATTCCTTACCTTATTCGTCATCACTTTTTCAATATTTCATCATAACAGATACGTAGCATACTCAAATAACTCATATAGAATCAGCTTATTGATCATAAACATATCGCAACAGCATAATACACATAGTCATCGTAATAATAACATCATAACACCTCAGTCAACTCTCAAAATCGTCGTAGCTTCCTCCAATAATTAAAAAAAATTCTCTGCTCATGTCAAAAGTACCATCTGCCTCAAACGTACTTTAAAAATCATGATCCCATACCAAATATATCATTCAAAGTTCTCATAATATCACAATGGGTCTGAAAAAATATGAACAGTTCACAAAGTACAGACAAAATACAATTTTGTAAGTGTGAAGTTATACAACGGTGTAATTACGTAAACATCTGTCACTGATGTAGTAAAAAAAATTTTTGTCTCTCAGTTAAATGATCAGATAGCTGTGTAATTTATGTATTAGGGAAATATGGTACCGATGTGTAAAGTTGTATAAGCAAATACCATATTAGGTAGGGCTCCTTGTGCTTGCCAAACACATGATACACAAAGTAGGCGTGTACCCCCCTGAGGATATAATTATACCCTCAGGTGTTACAGATTACAGCAATGGAATGAAATGTATCACGGAAAACCTTTGTATCATTGTACTTCAAATATCTTTAAAAATAAATGATTTAAGTACAAAATTAATCACTCAAATACGTGTACTGTAGCGCTAAACTGTGCGTCTTGTTGTAAGATAATCTCTGTGGAAGTGTCGTAGTTATCGTCCTCCGAAAGCTAAGTTCTGCAGAAGTCAATGTACTTACCTCATGATAAACAAAAGTGAAATGCTTTGCGTATAGATATCTTAGTTATTACGCTTATTGCTGTGATGAAGAAAGTACTGTGCTGTAATGTAGTGTTGTGCTACGGAAAAGGCTGTCTCATTGTAGCTATACCACAAAAGTTACTACTAAAACATGTTTTACTTTCCAGAAGAATTCAGAAAAACTGTGCAGATATAAAACAGATACACCGCAAAAGCAACATTGTAAATTGTCACTCATTAGTAGCGTCGTGATAAAATCGTGTAACTTTCACATAAACTAACCACTGTGTCATCTGGTATTTCACAGAAAGTACTTTAAATCCAGAATGTATTTTCAAGTAAACCAAAATGTTGCATTAAAATCTCATTAGCAGTATTGGTAAATGATTCTGTAAGGTCCATTGTAAACTAGAAAGAATTCTTGACTCAAGTGTTTCTTCTTATGTGACAATGAATGAGCTTTAATGAGAACTTTCTGACCAATAGATAATTTCTTTGCATTTGCTTTACCGTGTAGTTTTCTCCTTTTGTCTGCTGCAGATTTTATATTTATAATAGCCAAATCAAATATGTCTTTGTGTCGAAGTTTACGTGTATTCGGGAAAGATACAAGCTCTCTGGTTCTGTTCGGTGGTTCTTCATTCTTTAGTACAAGAGTAGGTGGTAAAGCAGTGGAGTCGTGAGGCATTTCATTCAGCACGTTTTGAAATAAGTGTAAATATCTGTCCCAATGCTGATGCTTTCTGTGACAATAAAGTCTGCAAAGCTTATTGATTTCTTTCATAATCCGTTCAGATGGGTTACAATGTGGTGAGTACAATGAAATAAAAACAGGTTTGATTTTATGATTCCGAAGCATGCGTGACCAAACAGCAGATGTGAATTGCGGTCCGTTATCTGAAATGACTTTACTAACGTGTCCAACTTCACGTAAGAAATTTTTAACAAAGGCGTTGGATACAGACCGTCCAGTGGCTTTACATAACGGAGTGAAAGAAACAAATTTTGAAGTAAGTAAATTTTGAAGTAAGTTCAACAGCGACTAGAACGTACGAAAATCCATTAGATGTTCTGACAAGCGGTCCCAAGAGATCAACAGCAGCAAATTCTTTTAATTTAGAAGGAATAATAGGAAACAACAGAGCACGATGTGAGACAGTAGATGGTTTCGCCTTTTGACAAAGTTTACAAATAGTCAAGACTCTTCGAATTCTCTTTTCCATATTGTTAAAATAACAAGTCGTTCGAAGAGTATGATAACATTTTCGTGGACCAAAATGTGCGTAGCTGAAATGAATGTACCAAATGAGCTTATTAAAAAAATCGTCAGGAATGCAAAGTACCCATAGCTTGTCATCAGCAGTGCAGCGTTTGAACAGTATGTTGTTTCTAACCAGATAATAATGCCGAATCTGTGTGTGTGTCTTTTCATGCCATTTGCTCTTGAAGTCTTTCCAAATCGGATCTTTATCTTGTTCATGAGCAATGTCCTTTAAAGATGTGGTGATGAAGTTTTCAAAGGCGACTTTCTGAATGTAAAGAATACTGAAATTTTTCTCGAGGTTGCCTTCTGTGTTACTTTTCTCAAGCCCAGCCGATGCACGTGACAGTGCGTCCGCAACAATGTTCTCCTTGCCGGGAATGTAGACTATTGTGAAGTGGAATTCTTGCAGAAACAATGCCCAACGTTTTAACCTGTGATGATTTAATTTTGAAGACATAAGAAATTGTAATGCACGATGATCACTGTATACTTTTACGTGCTTACCAGAAAGAAAGAAACGGAATTTGTTAAATGCCCAAACGATAGCTAAAGCTTCTAATTCAGTAACGGAATAATTTTTTTCAGATTTTGTTAGCACTCGGCTAGCAAAAGCAATGGTTTTCTGAATGGTAGTGTCATTTTCTATGGCTTCTTGAAATAAATGGGCACCAAGACCGACTTCAGAAGAATCCGTGCTAAGGCACAAATCTTGTGACAGATCTGGATGAGCTAGTATTGGCGCGTTAAGTAGCGATTCTTTCAAAGAATTGAATTCCAACTGTGCTTGTTCGTCCCATTTCCAAATAGTATTTTTTCCAGTGAGAAAACGAACTTTTGGTGTAACAAGAATTTGCATATTCAGAAAACGACGGTAAAAATTTACGAGACATAGAAAACTGCGGACTTGTTTTTTTTTTTTTTTTTTTTGTGGATGGAACTGGAATGGCTCTGATTGCTTCTAACTTTTCAGTATCTGGCTGAATGCCTTCAGAAGAAATAATATGTCCCAAAAACCTCACCTTTGACCTACCGAATTCAGACTTTTCCAAGTTAACTGTAATTCCAGATTCTGCAAAAATACGTAACAGACTGTTGAGGATGCGATTATGTTGTTCCCATGAAGCTTCTGCTATTAGAATATCGTCCACATATAAGGTGATGTGACGTTTTAAGAACTCAGGTAATATGGAATTTAGCCTGCGAATGAATGCTACTGAAGAAATGTTCAAACCAAAAGGAAGTTTCCGAAACTGATAACAAACGCCGAAACAAAGGAAAGCTGTGTATTTTCTACATTCTGGATGAAGTTCGATCTGATAAAAGCTGGATCTGAGATCAATGGAAGACAACACTTTTACACCATTAAAATTTTGAAGAAGTTCTTCCAACGTTTGCGGCCTGTGTGTTTCAGGAATAATGATAGTATTGATTTGTCTCGAATCTAAGACAAGCCTGATCGATCCATTTTTCTTCTCAACAACATGTAATGGATTGTTGTATGAGCTTACTGCAGGCTCAATAATGCCCTCGTCAAGCATAGATTGTATTTCTGTTCTAACACGGTCCCTATATTGTGCTGGAATTACGTATGGTCTAACACAAAATTTAGTATGCTCACGAACACGAAATTGGTATTGAAATCCCTTGATTGTTCCTGTTTTGTGAGTAAAAACTGTGGAATGTGCTTGTAAAATCTCAAAAAGGTCCTGCCTATCAGTGTCATTACAATTCTCAATTGTTTGAATTTTATTCTGAATTAACTCATTAATTTCAAATATGCCGTCGATATCATCCCTGTCAGTACTTGCAGAGTGGTTGTTAGTGTCTAGTTCCGTAGAAAATTCCGAACTGTTGTCTAACAGAAGGTAAAGTCGATTAATTTCCTCGTCATGGTTTGAGAGCCAATCTTCAAATTTCAAAGCTATTGACTTACCTTCCTTCTCTAAACTTATTTCAGCATCGTGAAAGTTTAAGATTGCTTTGTATTCATTCAAAAAGTCTACTCCCAATATAATTTCCGTCGACAATAATGGAACAATAAGAAAGTGCATAGAGAAGCTGTGGCTTTGCCAAAAGAATTCTAAATTGGTTTGTTGGCGTACATCTACACTTTTTCCAAAGATTGCACCTTGTAATTTAATCTTACGTAACGGAAGTGTGGGGCAATCGTTCGATTTGTTGCATTTGCTAAAAGCTGTTTCACTAATTACTGAAATGGGACTGCCAGAGTCAAGTACTGCCGTAAATTTTACGTCATTTACAGTAATGTGAATCACAGGATATGCAATGTTGTTATGTTTTACGTCGTGTTCCTGGAGTAAGATGTCCCTAATGTCTTCCATTTTTACGTAATTACTAGCTACGGCAGCTGCGTCGTCAGTTTCATAAATACGTTTTGTGGCTGCCAGCGGTATGAGTCATTGCCTATTGTGTCTTTGTTGGCGCGCGTCTTTATTGGGATTTGGAGACCTAACTTCTACAAATTCACCTTGTCGAGAGGGCCCTGCTCTGTTCGAATCCCGCCAGTTCTGATGCAATTCAGGTCTGTCGTTACGATCATATCGTCTGTCGTCATGTCGATAGATTCCGTAGTTTCTTTCTTGTCGGTCACGTGGTGGAGAATTTCTCCCTGAATCGTAACTGCGCGCTGGACCGTTGCATCTGAAGTTATTCTGTCTCCCTTGATAATAATTATTTTGGTTCCCATATTGTCTGTTTCTCTGATTGTCTCTGTGATAGTCATTACCGTGGAGAGGTGATCTTTCCCTGTAATTATTACTACTCTGCCAACAGTTGTCATACGGGTGTTGTCTGTTATGGTCACGATTTACGTTGAAAGAATAGCCTTGTCGTGTATTATTTCTGTCATCGCGGAATTGTGACAGATGTGATCTGTAATTGTTGTGCTCCTGTTTTCGCGTTCCGCGATTGTCAGTGTTAATTTCCAGTTCTTGTAACAGTCCCTGAAAAGCTTCAATGTCGTCTTTGGAACGTCCTGCTAAAATAATATGTCGTAAATGTTCAGGCAGTTTGATTAAGCAAATGCGGATGAGTTCTGAGGGGCTGTATGGGTTTGACAGGTACTGATTCTTGTGCAACATGTCTTCAAAATATTTCACAAGACTGGAAAATTCAGATTGTTCGAAATGTTTCATCATTATGATGCTATGTTTTACTCGGTCTTGTGTAGCTTGAGACCAATATGCTGAGAGGAAGGCATGATAAAAATCTCCTTCACTGTGACAATCGTGAATGACCGAACGCATTCTTACAGCTGGTTCATTCTCCAAGTAGCCACACATAAATTCTAACCTGTGCTCCAATGATCAGTTGGGAGGAAAACAATGAGAGAATTGATGGAGCCACGCTTGTGGATGAATGTCGTTGGCAGAATTCTTAAACGTTTTAAATTTACGTGTAGTAATGAACAGCTTATAGTCAAAATCATCGTGTCGGCGAGTAGCATATCGGTCATTGTTACGTCGTGTCGGCGGTTCCATCTCAAAATTCGGTGCACCTTGCCAATTTCTTTCATAATTTCCGAAATGCCCTGTGTTATTATTCTGTGGCTTTTCCGTATTTCTAAGTTCCTCTTCCCGTGTTGGAGCGCGAGTGTCCTCTGAAATATGAAATTTTTGTATTACTTGTGCCAACTGATCTTGTACTTCCTGGATTTCTCTTTTGTATTGCGTATTAATTTGATTCTGATTTTCTTTGAATTTCTTAATTTGTTCATACTCTTCTGTGTCAGTGATGGCTACAGGTCTTGTGTCATTCAGCTCATCATCTACCTTTGCAGATAAGTTAGTGAACTGATCCGAAAGTTCTGCTACTTTCTCCGATAGTGTACTTATTTCCTCAGTGTGTTTTTCTGAACAAAGTTTCAGAGTGTCCATTTGTGTTGAAATCGTATCTACTGTGTCCTTTAAGTTTTCTTGAGTTTTTGCAAGTTGCGTAACCGAATCGGTAGATGCAACTGAGTCAATTTTAGCTTGCAAGGTGTCGTGATTTTCATGAACAATAGTTTGCAGTTCTTTTATGGCTGCTTCGTGATTCTGTATTGCATTTTCATGACGCGAAAAAATAGGTTGTAAATGCTCACAAATTTGTGTTTTTACGTCATTACAGACTTTTTGACATTTCGATTCGATGTTATGTAACTCAGTAGTTAAATCTTCACGTGTTTGTTCAAGCGTGGTGTCTAACTTTTGAAGATTTTGTTCCACTGTGTCTAACTTTTTAAGATTTTGTTCCACTGTGTCTAACTTTTTAAGATTTTGTTCCACTGTGTCTAACTTTTGAAGATTTTGTTCCATTGTGTCTAACTGTTGCTGTGTTTGTCTCTGGTGTTGTTCCATTGTGTCTAACTTTTGAAGCTTTTGCTGTGTTTGTCTCTGATTTTGTTCCATTTGTTGCATTAGCTGTAATAACAATGCATTAGTGTCTGAAATCTGTTCCTCTACGCTTTTCGGCAGTGCTTTTGCACCGGCAACATTCACATTTTGACAAACAGAAAATGTGTCTTGACTTATTTGAGAAAACGGTGAGGACGCAAAACCTGAATCTACAGTATTTGCAAAATTGTGTCCTGTCATTTCGGATTCCTGAGGCGAGCTATTGCCGAGCGATCGATCGATAATGCTTCCCTGTTCACTAATTGTTTCACTGCCTACGCCATTGTTTGCCGCCCGCTCCATTTCCCTATGCACAATTACCAAATTACTATGTTGAACATTAGTTAATTCATTACACGGTGACGCTAACACACTGCTTTCGTCTTCACTGTCATTTCTCAGTTTACTTTGGAGCCTAGTATTACGTTTTTCACACGCCATAACTGTCACAATATTTCACACGATAACACAGAAAAGCACAATTTGAAGAGCAAACTAACAAAACGTATTAACATAGCATTGAAAATAATATCTAGTTAATTGCAAGCGCAGCTGCGAAATACTTGGTGCAAATCTACATGCATGCCACAACTGTGTACAACAATGAAAAACTACAACTACAAAGGAAATTTCTCCTCTATAATTACGCGCTAGCAATAAACAAAAGCTACACTAATTACACAAACTGCAAGAAAAGAATCAGAAGATTCCAGTGAGGTATCCTCGGCTAAGGGTCGCCATATGAAACGTCCCTTTTGAACAATTATATACGATTGTGCTTAAACTGACACACAATATTTTTAGCGCAACGCAATCTGACTCTCAATAATCCCTACAAAAGTATGGCCCTGACTAACATTAACCTATACCTTTCACATATTACTTAACTCACAAAAATCTTCGTTACTCGAACTACTGCAATACAGCGAGCGCCACTACTGCCAGCTAAATAAAAGATTCAAACTACGGAAGGCACTAACTACAGATAGGCATAGTTAGCAAATGAAAGATTTTGATAGAGAACAAACAATGTATTTACCTTAATAGTCATCAAAAGTCATAATATATATAGGAGTTCATAACATCCATTCTTACAAATATCAAAACTCCGCCATTTCTCTCCGCACATCCACCACTGCTGGCGGCTCACCTCCAACTGCGAAACGCTACGCGCTGTGCACATCCAGCTGCCCAACACTACAATGGCAGACAAAAATGCAAAATAGCCACAGACTGCACACAGCACAGCCAGTGATTTTCATACAGAGCGCTACGTAACGTTGCCAATAAGAAAAGATAAACAGCCTATGTACACTGTTAGATTCTGAACTTTGACATTATAATTTTGTTGATATATTTTTTATGTTCCATTTGAGGTGCAATGCTTGTTAATTAATTCACTAATTAGAAAGTTGAATATTTTGAGGATAGTAAAATAATTCATTTAAGTTGGCTGCTGTCGATAATGGGTAGTGTAAAACATATTGTTCATACACGAAACTGTAAATATATAGGGCGAAGAAAAATTAGCGCACTCGGACTTCACAACGCGCTTCCTCACAGACTAGCAATACAAAAATGTCTCTCACAAAATTTCGTCCTGCACGTATTTCGGGCAGTACATGGACGTTAAAGATTGGCAATCTGGCAACATTGTAATCACATATACGGTAACTACCTCTGTCAGGATACAGCATTAGTTCTGTGCAGTTCGTATAGTGAATAGTGTTTCGGGCTAATATGCAGGAGGTCGGTGGTTCGATTCTAGGTCGAAGCTTATTTCGTGGGTTTTTTTTTAATTTGAAGGTTTCCCTGAGCGTGTTTCATCTGTAGAATGTTCTTGGCCTTCCGAAGATGATGTGTGCCAGCGAAAAACTTTTGCTCCTAGGTATGAACGTTCTCTATAGACTCGTTTCAACGTTTCATAGGTCACGCTAGCGTATTCCCCAAGTTTTACAGAAAATTTGATGGCATAACGTTGCTCTAAATTCCTCTGTTCCATTTTCGTTACACATATCAAAAACACAAATTCACTAATGACGCTCTCAAAAATGACGTGATAGCTGTACGGAGCTGAAACTGTGCATCAGGTCTATACTGGCCTACACAAGTAGAACACAGCGTTGCCATATCGCTCGCAGTGTTGTTAGTCTCATTACTTTTGTCACACACCTCATAGGCTTGTTTGGAGAAAAACGATTGTCCACACAGACAGTGCGATGACGTCTCGACACTACGAGCTGTCAGCACGACGACAGTTGTTACGCCTTCTCTTGATGCAGCAGCAGAGAAAGGCACCCAATGACAACACTGGACACTAGTGTAGCACCATGTCACTTTCCAGACGAGTCCCAGTTTTGTGTGCAACACCATGGCTGCCATATCCATATGCGTAGACTTGAGAATGAACGTTGCCAAACCACATTTAAGCAACTGGCGCCACGGTACTGGGATAGCGCTGGGCACCTCTGGTTCCCACAGCCAGTAATTGGGACGACAGTTGTTTTAATTCTGACGTATTCATGCCAGACGATGTGTATTATGTTTCATCAAGACAAGAGCGCACACTGCCTGTGGTGTACTCACCTGCCTCGATACAGAGGGTGTTCGACTGTTTGCCCCGACCAGCACACTCTCTAGATTTCTTTACCATTAAAAAACATGTTTCACTGGCGATTGTAGCGGGAAAATTAATGAAGTGTCCCATGAGGCTCCCCCACGGAGCTGTAGATTGTGGAACACGGAAGAAATATTTGTGTCCTTCAGGCTGAATTAAATTGGCGTGTTTTGAACTAGATAGGTCGTAGGGAGGAAGAGAAAATGGGAGCTGGAAAAATGTGACAAGGAGTAGGCAGAAGGACAAGCCTCAGAAATCATATTTCAAATTCCAGATAGCAATCCGTTTGACACGTTACCTGAAATAGGAGAAGAGCCTCAACCAGTTTTTTTTAGCAAAGTAGAATGCAGCGTACTCGTAGGAACAACTTAAAATCTAAATCGGTGCGAAAGTCATTGGAGGGTATAGACCAAATGCTATACGAAACACTAGGTTTAGAATACTAGGTTACAGGCATCGTGAAACATAGTGCCAAGCCTATCCAGATGACAGAAAAAACGCAGGGACTTTCTGTAGAGATTCTGTTGGAGAGGATCGGGAACTAATAGTAGGAGGCGCAGCAAACAGCCTGGCAAACAACTACGAGTATGGTATTAAAGGTCCCCTGGAGGAAGCAGGAGCATTAGCAGCATACATTCGTGTGAGGTTTGTGGAGATATTACTGCACCATAATCAGTCCCGAGTTCATCGTGACGGATTGCCATCCTACGGACCCGGGTTCCATTCCCTGCTGGGTTGGGGATTTTCTCCGCTCAGGGACTGGGTGTTGTGTTGTCTTCATCAACATTTCATCTCCATCCAGCGCGCAGGTCGCCAAATGTGGCGTCGAATGTAATAAGACCTGCGCCAAGGCGGCCGGACCAGCCCCATAAGGGGCCTCCCGGCCAATGACGCCAAACGCTCATTTCCATTTCCAGTCCCGAGTTAACGTGACCCTGTAAACAAAGAACTGAGTGAAACTGCTTCTGACTGAAACAAAGTCTCATATCATTCCCGTGCCTGATGCTGCAATTGGGAGATGAGGATACACAAATCATGACCTGCATCTAAATACGAAGTGGAAGGAAAGATAAGCTGAGAAACTTTACAGAAAGTGTTAGGAGGACCACAAGTGAACAAAACAAAACCGCTGTAATTACTGGAGTTAAAGAAGCTTATCTTTTTGGGGTAAGAGTCAGGTTACATACAAACAGTTCTGAAATAAATTAGAGCAGAACAGTATCATACAGTCTGTAACAGTTTCCAGAAGAATAAAATTAATTTGATCATCAGAACATTGGAGAGTTGAAAATTGAGGTAAATGAGCTTCTTGTAAGCTTAGAAGATGTAATTTCTGAAGTGATAAATGTTCTGTGCCCCTCTGAACATCATATAACCACAGGGATGGAGAAGTTAAGTATCACAGACTACAGACCAACATCTTTTTAGTGTAGAGTTAACATGGAAAAAGGAGGAGTATGTAAAAGTGTGACACAAAGTAAAAAATATTGAAATAAACATGTGTGGATCAGGACACAGAAATATTTTCTTGTGGATTGTTATTGCAAAGTACTTCTCTCGCAATTGTAACAGTATACAGACCACCTCTAGAAAACTTTCAGCTGTTTATAAGAAACCTAGATGCGCTATTGAGCCACCTGTCAAACAATAAGGAAGAGTTAGTAGTTTTTGGAGATCTCAATGTAGATTTCTTAAAGAATACGGACAGAAATAATGAAATGGAATCATTATTTAGGTGTTTCAATTAATGTCAATAATCACTTTTCCAAATCGTGTGCGGTAAGTCAGTAGGGAACTGACTGATAACATTTTTATAGGCAGATAGGCTGAAACAATTCATGTGTAACCACTTGATAATGAACGATCTGATCATGATGCTCAATTAATGGAACTAAAGAATGTAGGATCCTACAGCCCTGAGGCAGTTTCATGCACATCAATGAAGCTTATTACTCAGAACAGGATACAATGTTTTAAGAGTAAGCTAAAGAGAGGTAGTATGGGATGAGGTATATATAGAAAGAGATGCTAATGTCAAATTCAGTTTAATCCACAGTAAATTTGTGTTGGTATGTAAAATGGCTTTCCTAAAACGTTATCCAGAGAGCTCATTGTAATATAACAAGTAATCAATGGATAAGTAAGGGAATAAAAATGCTATGTAACAGCAAGAGGGAAATTTATATAAGATCAAAATAAGTCAAGATGCAACATTACTTGCATATTATAAAAAATAGTGTAATATTTTAAGAAAGATCATTAAAATGTCAAGAAACATTCAAACCCTGACAGAAGTCAATAACAGAGATAATAAGATTAAAACCACATGGGGCATTGCCAAATGGGAGACAAGAGAGCAAGTCAGTATTTAACACGAGTGCTCAACCTTTTAAGGCTTGAGATCTAGAAAATGCAGTTTAGTCCATTTAAATCTACAGATTAAAATTAATAACAGGTTTAAGCACAAAGAAAATCATAGCCAAAATTGACCATTTTAACTAAACAGAACATATAAAATATAATTTTGCCTACTCAATTTTCAAGATATTATAGTTGTGAAGAAAATTAAAATACACGCACATCATCGTAAATGTTGAAAAAAGTTTAGTGAGCTTCTTGGCTTTGCACATATTTGGCAAGTTTCTTATAATCTGGTGAGTAATTTGTCAGAGTCAGTATTACACAATCTGAAAGATGAGGATCAGTCAGTTTATTTCTACATTTAGATTTCACTTTCTTCATCGTTGAAAACGCTGCCCCACATAGACCCAAAAAACGATAAGACATACATTTCCACTTTTACAATGTTAGGGAAACTTTTTACACTCACTAATTTCCAGAAGTTATCTTCATTGTATTCTCATTTTAAGGAAATGTCATTTTGAAATCGAATTATTTCCTCTTCAAGTTTAGTCTAACTACAAAATGAGTACTCACGTTACTTGGAATATCTTCTTCATCCTCTTTTTGGAAAGGTTAAGCTTTGAAAGCTACAACAGGTTACATTGTCTTGAAATTTGGAAATCGGTTTTCAAACTCTGCCTCAGTGCTGTCACGTGGGCCACATACTTCTTTACACCTTCTTGACCCAGTGATGTTTATTGATCCGACAGAGCCGGCCGCTGTGGCCGAGTGGTTCTAGGCGCTTCAGTCCGGAACCGCGCTGCTGCTAGGGTCACAGGTTCGAATCCTGCCTCGAGCATGGATGTGTGTGATGTCCTTAGGTTTAAGTAGTTCTAAGTCTAGGGGACTGATGACCTCAAATGTTCCAAGTCCCGTAGAGCTTAGAATCATTTTTTGTTCTAACTATATTTGAGGAAAGTGTTCCACATTTAATTCCAGTTCGCGAGTAGGAAGAAGGATTATGGTTGGCGTGAGCGTTAAAGGTAGAGGAATGAAGATGGAGACGAAAGAGGCGGAGACAGTGTTGTCAGATGTAGCGACTACAAATACTGTGCAAAACACTCATCGTCAACAAACTGGTATTCTACAAGAAAATCTCATGTTAAAAGATTTCGGACACAGCTTTTGAAAGATCGACTTATAAAGCTATGGCAACTGACTGCTCGATCGCGATCGACAGATTGAGCATTCAAGGTGTGAAAAATACCATAAAAATTAAACTAACTGATAACATTGCCACTGATAATTCACAATTTGCGAGTACTTTCAACAATCTCTTTCCAAATGTAGCAGCAAAAATATGATTAAATGGTTCAACTGAAGAAACAGGATAACATTAAAAACGTCATTTCACAAACCTTCAACCAACTGGAAATAGCACCACCATCCTTCCCTGAAATTAATGGAATCATAAAAAAACTGTTGAAAAAACAGAAGCTGATATGGTTTGGATGGAATTTCAAATAGAATTTTTAAAAGTTGTTCTGACTTAATAAGTAAAGTGTTTAGCGATATTTGTAATGCATCACAGATCGGGAACTTTTTCCAGACAGATTAAAAAATTAAATTGTTAAACGTCTTTATTAAAAAAGTGACAAGAATGATTTAAATAATTATTGTCCAGTTTTCTTACTGATATCTTTTTCCAAAATATTCGAAAAAGTAAGGTACTCAAGAGCAGACTCACATTGAAGCAGAGCCAATTTACTTATCATATCACAGTTTGGCTTCCAGAATGGTTACTCGACCGAGAATTCCATTTATACATTAACTCATCAAATATTACAAAGCCTTAAATAATGAAATACCTCCAACTGGCATTTTATTTGGCCTTTTCAAGGCGTTTGACTGTAGATCATGTTACATTCTTAGAAAAACTCAAGTATTATGGAACTGATGGCTTTAAACACAAGTTGTTTGAATCCTACTTAACAAACAGAATGCAAACAGTTGCGATGAATAATTCAAACAATGTTGGAAGGGTAGAAACTCTTAGTGACTGCGCAGAAATCACGAAGGGAATTGACAGGGTTCAATTTTGAGTCCACTCTTATCTGTTGTATGTGAGAATGACTTTCCACTTAACAATCAACGAGCAGAATTGATACTTTTTGCAGATGATACTAATATTGCAATAAAAGTATCTCCATAGATGTACAGGACAGTTACAATTAAACTTTCGCTACTTGAGCCAGTGTAGACGGAAAACTACGTACTGCATGGGTACCCAACTTTGTAGCAATGATGCTTAGCACGTGCGTTGCAGAATTTGCGTTGTTAGTGTCAAAACTTGCAGTTAGGAACCAGTACCGGTATGATGACATAGGACTGCGACACAAGCACCATTGTTAACTACAGTTGCAGACAGTGAACATGGGTCTGTACCAGGTGTGCAGGACCTTACTTGTAAGCTTGTTTTATCAAAACAACAGTTCTAATGCTGGTGCCCTTCACAAGGATTGGCACAGGGGTTGAAAAACATGATTCGGAAGTTCTAATTAACTGTCGATTTGCGTATTGCTCCTGGGAGAGGCCGAAGGCTAATTGCGCCACATGAACAGCCTCATTCGTTGAGTGAGCGCCGTGAAGGACACAGAAATCCCGCGTACTCGTGTGAGATAGCGTTGTCAGCACCACACAGTGTTTGAAAGGACCTGACTGTGGATCTCCATTTGGTCAGCTGATCGAATCGTGCAATATCCAGATTTGTGAAGCATTTGTATGTGGCAGGCGCCCGATAATGGACTGCATGACAATGTGAGGTGTGGCACACTCGTCGTCAGAATTCCGGTTGACCACGTCTGACTGCCACAAGGGAGTATTGCCGTATTGTGAACCAAGCACATCATAACCTTTTTATGTCTGTGCATTCCATCCGAGAACAATTAGTGGGCTCCATCCAACACTTTGCACCATCCCACACCAATTTTTGGATACTAGTATCAACCGAGCGAGGGAATGATCGTACCATGTGGAGACTGACCTTAACATCCCAAGAGGAACGGCTGCGTTTGGAGTGGTTCCGTGTTTGTGCAGCACTGACTGTTGGTGATTGGAGTAGCATTGTCTTCAGCAATGAATTGTGGTTCTGCGCTACTCTGTATGACCATCGTAGGTGAGTATGGTGGCGCCATGGGGAGAAGTCCCATTCTCTGTGTTGGAGAGGTGTAGCGGAATTTCTCTTGGTGTCATTATATGGTAAGCCATTGGGTCACAGGTGGTAGTGATTGAGAGAACTCTGATGACCCTTCCTCATGTATTCAGGACACCAAGGACCAGTTACAATAGTTGCCATAGGAGAGGATACGATGGCTTTAGGACACCCTTCCCAACAGAATAAGTGAATGCCTCCAGGCCAGAAGACGTACAGCTTTAAACTGAAAAGTGGACTCATAGTGACAAGTTCTTTGTAAATTTGATTCTATTTTGCAACCACTGAAGTAATGTTACATACCCTCTCAAGACGTGAAGTTTCATTTCGTTTCCTTCTTTCCCTCTGAGTGGTTCAGTTTTTTTTTTTTTTTTTGTCAGGTATTGCGTCATTTGGGAAACTACAAACTGTATATTCTGCCAATCATTAGATTTTCAACACCTAGAATGAGAGTAAATGATGGAGTTTTGCTTATTGCGCGTATATCATTTAGTAGGAATGGTAAATGATTTAATTTATAGATGGTTTGAGGATATAAAAGTGACCAAATGTAGTACACAGAGGTGCTATCTCTGAGAGCTAAAATGGCTCTAACGTGACTGGACATCAATTCGATTTTCGCTGATAGGTATGGGTATGTCATTCCATGCTGCTTCAACACTGCAGAGTGTTAGAGGCTTAAGTTCTGAAATTATGATGATGACTGAAGACAATGTACTGAACAACATTACGTCTGTATTTACTTCATATGCAGACTAAAAATTACAAGTATTTTGTGTGGCACGTTTCTTGATTGGTTAGTACATCCAAGTACACAGGCACAAATAAGCTTCCTGGGCAGCAGATCACGTATTAAAGTATGGATGTGTAGACGCAAAATGGATTGTCTATACTGTCAGCTGCCCATTTCGCCGTGTAGTTGTGACTGAGCAGAAACATCAGATACTAAATTATGTGATGTGTCTACGGGAAGACTGTTAGACACAGAGAAAAAACAACTAACAAACTGAAGTGGGTATATATTTAGGTACTAATAATCACAGTATCTGTACCTATACCCCTAAAACTTTGTGTATTAGAGTTTGTCAACTGTAGTGACTGACTATTGATGATGTGCCAGTCTTTCAGCATCCTGTGACCAGTCTTTTTCGATTGGTGAGAGATCTCATGGACAATGGCCTTGCCTCAGTGGTAACATCCTTTCCCATCAGATCACTAAAGTTAAGCACTGTCAGGCATGGTTAGCACTTGGGTGGTTCACTGTCTGGGTCTGATGAGTGCTGTTGGCAAGCAGGGTGCACTCAGCTCTTGCGGGGCCAATTGAGGAGCTACTGGATTAAGAAGTGGGGACACCAGTCACGAAAACTGAGAACGGTTGAGAGAGCTGTGTGCTGACCCGTGCCCTCCATAACCACATCTGGTGACGCCTAAGGGCTACTCATGAATGTGCAAGCCAGTGCAGCAGTCGATCACCATCTGTGTGGAAGTAGATCAAGCCACCATTGGCAACATGCAGTCTTGTTGAAATGTAGGGCACATACATTGGCCTTAATATGTCTGAAATATTATGGCTACTGTGACTAAGAAGTCTTTCGCGATGGAGTCCTTGCAGAAGAACTAGTCCTCCAAGAAGAACTAGTCAAGAATCTACGACCAAGAGCACCAAGGTTATACGGTCATCCCAAGGTCCATAAGGATGGGGCCCCATTGAGACCTATTGTTGGGTCTCCTACATATCGGTTGGCAAAATACTTAACCAAATTATTAGCACCTACAGTCGGCCACTGTAGCCATCATATTAATAACTCAAAAATGTTTGTTGACATTATAAAGCAGATGAGGATAGGTCCGAATGACATCATGATCAGCCTAGATGTGGTCTCTCTGTCTACAAAGGTACCGGTGGAAGTTATGTTAAAACTGTTGGCTGCTCATTTCTCTCCTGAAATACTGAAGTTATTTCGACACACTTTGAAGACCACCTATTTTTTGTATGGTGGAAAATATTATGAAATGACTGACGGAACAGCCATGGGTTCGCCACTGTCACCAGCCATAGCTAACTTTTTCATGCAGGATTTCGAAGAACGAGTCCATCCTGCTTCTTCAGGTATGTTGACGATACATTTTTAATTTGGCCACATGGCAATGAGACACTGCAGCAGTTTGTTGATCATTTGAATGGCATACACCAGAATATAAGATTTACAGTGGTGGTGGAGAAGAATGGGAAGGTACCCTTCTTAGATCTGCTGGTGGAGCGAAAATCAGATGGACGTCTCGGATATTCTGTGTACAGAAAACCGACACATACATATTTATATGTAAACGTACGTAATTTTCACCACCCAGCTCAGAATAGAGCTATGCTGAATACCTTGGTACACAGAGCAAGGACTATTTCGGACAAGGATCATCTCGGCTCCGATATCAACCATCTGACGACGGTATTTAGAAAAAAGTGGATATTCTGATCGTGATATCAGATCTACTCTGGCGAATAAACCTAGGAAGGAAGCTGTTCGAACAGATCAAGAGGATCAACACATCGCGCGGCTATCATTCTGCGGTACAACGACCAGCAAGATCAGTAGAGTCCTGAGCCGGCAGGGAATCAGACCAGTCTTACGGCCACCCAGGAAGATTAAGGAAATGTTGTGTCCCATGAAAGATAATCTCAGCCTGAGAGTATCGGGAATTCACAACATTCCTTGTGAGTGTGGAAAAAATGATGTGGGGCGATGTCTTTGTGGAACATCAGCATCACCTGGAATACAGGCATCCAGAAAAATCAGCAGTGGCTGAGCACAGTTTGTTAAATAAACATAAGATTTTATTCGATGAAACAAGAATACTTGTTCACACTTCAAACTATTGGGAGTCTGTCATCAGGAAAGCAGTTGAAATTAGACTATGTGAAAATAATTTCAACAGAGACTCGGGATATGCACTCAGCAATGCATGGAAGCGCACATTGATAAAGAAAGAGCACAGGGTGAGACTTCTTACATTCCTCGCAGTTCTCCGCCTGTTGCGATGGATGGCGCTGCAAGCAACTCTGGACAAAGTGCGCAAACAAAATCTACGGATATACAGGCCGCCACCTCTGTACGTGCCATTTTCACCATGATTTCATCCAGCCAATGAGAAGCCATCCACCGCTTATAAAGGCGGAAGCCTCACCGGTCCACGTTCATCAGGGCAATTTCCAGCATCTCCCCCTCCCGGGTGATGAACTTCGCCATGACATATACCCTTCCTTCCAGCTATAACCTGGTCTTGTTCCCCCCCCCCTCCCCAGGGCCCCCTTTTCTCCTTTCCCCTCCTTCTCCCTAGAGCAGACTTTCCTCCTTCCCCCCCCACCCCCGAGCTCCTGCCCCCATCCTGGCCTCTTTCCCTCCCATGTCCCTCCCTACCTGGCCCTCTCCGGCGCACCCCCCGCCCATCTCGCCCCTCTCTTCCCCTCCCTCACTTCTTCCCTTCTCCCTCATCTCCTTGGGCCTGGCAGATCCTCCATTTTGATCATTGTGCCATGTCAGTGTTGTGTTTAGTGCTTTTTCTCCTGTGCATCAAGAGGTGTGATTTTTAATTGTGTGCTGGCTGTGTACTTAGTGTTACTGTCAGTGTTTGTTATGTGCTACGCCATCCATCGATACTTTTCTGCTCCAGTCATACTGCGCCTTATCTCCTTTAATTGTCCCAGTCTGTGCTTTTTATGTGTGTGCTACTTTTTTACGGTTTTTATCTCCATTTTACAGTCGCCCCCTTTTTTGTCTATTGTCTTCCATGATGTTCCCCCTTTTTTTTTGTATCTATGTTCACCATGTTTTCTCCTTTGTTATTTTTAAATGTCTTCTATTGTTTGTTCTATGTCTTTCGGCCGAAAAGCAGCGCATATGCTGCTGCCAGCCCGCCCCGATGGGAAATTGAAACAGAATAAAGGAAAAAAAAAGACCGATCCATGACAGTCAGTTTTACCCCTGACGAAGATTACGGAGGTAGTCATCGAAAGCTCGGGATTTTATCCAAATTTGACGTGGCAAGTAAACCGAGAACTTTTTATGCATTGTGACTACTGTCAAAATTATCGCATATGTGAACCAGAGGAGATCCTGTTTTGTGCCCAATGGCACCTCATACGATCCTGCTTGGTGTTGGTCCTGTACAAGAACAACAAATGTAGTCTGCCAATGTTCATTCCAATTGTAACCTACACACATGGATATGTCAATTCTGATAATTGTCACGGAACTGAAACTCATCTAAAATACTATGTTGTGGTGTCATTCCTGTGTCCAGTGATGTTGGGTACACTGCTGTCGACATGTTTATTTCTACTGGCGCATCATGGAAAGCTACACCAGTGGTCATTGTGTTGGTAGACCATAGTGCTACAGATGCAGTATGATGTGCCATAGCCATACGCCCCCCCCCCCCCCCCCCCCATGAACCATAGACCTGCCGTTGGTGGGGAGGATTGCGTGCACAGATAGCCTACCATAGGTACAACCACAATGGAGGGGTATCTGTTGAGAGGCCAGACAAACGTGTGGTTCCTGAAGAGGGGCAGCAGCCTTTTTAGTAGTTGCAGGGGCAACAGTCTGGATGATTCACTGATCTGGCCTTGTAACAATAACCAAATCGGCCTTGCTGTGCTGGTACTGCGAACGGCTGAAAGCAAGGGGAAACTACGGCCGTAATTTTTCCCGAGGGCATGCAGCTTTACTGTATGATTAAATGATGATGGCGTCCTCTTGGGTAAAATATTCCGGAGGTAAAATAGTCCCCCATTCGGATCTCCGGGCGGGGACTACTCAATATGATGTCGTTATCAGGAGAAAGAAAACTGGCGTTCTACGGATCGGAGCATGGAATGTCAGATGCCTTAATCGGGCAGGTAGGTTAGAAAATTTAAAAAGGGAAATGGATAGATTAAAGTTAGATATAGTGGGAATTAGTGAAGTTCGGTGGCAGGAGGAACAAGACTTCTGGTCAGGTGACTACAGGGTTATAAACACAAAGTCAAATAGGGGTAATGCAGGAGTAGGTTTAATAATGAATAGGAAAATAGGAATGCGTGTAAGCTACTACAAACAGCATAGTGAACGCATTATTGTGGCCAAGATAGATACGAAGCCCACACCTACTACAGTAGTACAAGTTTATATGCCAACTAGCTCTGCAAATGACGAAGAAATTGAAGAAATGTATGATGAAATAAAAGAAATTATTCAGATAGTGAAGGGAGACGAAAATTTAATAGTCATGGGTGACTGGAATTCGAGTGTAGGAAAAGGGAGAGAAGGAAAGGTAGTAGGTGAATATGGATTGGGGGTAAGAAATGAAAGAGGAAGCCGGCTGGTAGAATTTTGCACAGAGCACAACTTAATCATAGCTAACACTTGGTTTAAGAATCATGATAGAAGGTTGTATACATGGAAGAACCCTGGAGATACTAAAAGGTATCAGATAGATTATATAATGGTAAGACAGATTTAGGAACCAGGTTTTAAATTGTAAGACATTTCCAAGGGCAGATGTGGACTCTGACCACAATCTATTGGTTATGAACTGTAGATTAAAACTGAAAAAAACTGCAAAAAGGTGGGAATTTAAGGAGATGGGACCTGGATAAACTGACTAAACCAGAGGTTGTACAGAGTTTCAGGGAGAGCATAAGGGAACAATTGTCACAAATGGGGGAAAGAAATACAGTAGAAGAAGAATGGGTAGCTCTGAGGGATGAAGTAGTGAAGGCAGCAGAGGATCAAGTAGGTAAAAAGACGAGGGCTGGTAGAAATCCTTGGGTAACAGAAGAAATATTGAATTTAATTGATGAAAGGAGAAAATATAAAAATGCAGTAAATGAAGCAGGCAAAAAGGAATACAAACGTCTCAAAAATGAGATCGACAGGAAGTGCAAAATGGCTAAGCAGGGATGGCTAGAGGACAAATGTAAGGATGTAGAGGCTTATCTCACTAGTGGTAAGATAGATACTGCCTACAGGAAAATTAAAGAGACCTTTGGGGATAAGAGAACCACTTGTATGAACATCAAGAGCTCAGATGGAAACCCAGTTCTAACCAAAGAAGGGAAAGCAGAAAGGTGGAAGGAGTATATAGAGGGTCTATACAAGGGCGATGTACTTGAGGACAATATTATGGAAATGGAAGAGCATGTAGATGAAGATGAAATGGGATATACAATACTGCGTGAAGAATTTGACAGAGCACTCAAAGACCTGAGTCGAAACAAGGCCCCTGGAGTAGACAACATTCCATTGGAACTACTGACGGCCTTGGGAGAGCCAGTCCTGACAAAACTCTACCATCTGGTGAGCAAGATGTATGAAACAGGCGAAATACCCTCAGACTTCAAGAAGAGTATAATAATTCCAATCCCAAAGAAAGCAGGTGTTGACAGATGTGAAAATTGCCGAACAATCAGTTTAATAAGCCACAGCAGCAAAATACTAACACGAATTCTTTGCAGACGAATGGAAAAACTAGTAGAAGCCAACCTCGGGGAAGATCAGTTTGGATTCCGTAGAAATACTGGAACACGTGAGGCAATACTGACCTTACGACTTATCTTAGAAGAAAGATTAAGGAAAGGCAAACCTACGTTTCTAGCATTTGTAGACTTAGAGAAAGCTTTTGACAATGTTGACTGGAATACTCTCTTTCAAATTCTAAAGCTGGCAGGGGTGAAATACAGGGAACGAAAGGCTATTTACAATTTGTACAGAAACCAGATGGCAGTTATAAGAGTCGAGGGACATGAAAGGGAAGCAGTGGTTGGGAAGGGAGTAAGACAGGGTTGTAGCCTCTCCCCGATGTTATTCAATCTGTATATTGAGCTAGCAGTAAAGGAAACAAAAGAAAAATTCTGAGTAGGTATTAAAATCCATGGAGAAGAAATAAAAACTTTGAGGTTCGCCGATGACATTGTAATTCTGTCAGAGACAGCAAAGGACTTGGAAGAGCAGTTGAACGGAATGGATGGTGTCTTGAAGGGAGGATATAAGATGAACATCAACAAAAGCAAAACGAGGATAATGGAATGTAGTCGAATTAAGTCGGGTGATGTTGAGGGTATTAGATTAGGAAATGAGACACTTAAAGTAGTAAAGGAGTTTTGCTATTTGGGGAGCAAAATAACTGATGATGGTCGAAGTAGAGAGGATATAAAATGTAGACTGGCAATGGCAAGGAAAGCGTTTCTGAGGAAGAGAAATTTGTTAACATCTAGTATAGATTTAAGGGTCAGGAAGTCATTTCTGAAAGTATTTGTATGGAGTGTAGCCATGTATGGAAGTGAAGCATGGACGGTAAATAGTTTGGACAAGAAGAGAATAGAAGCTTTCGAAATGTGGTGCTACAGAGGAATGCTGAAGATTAGATGGGTAGATCACATAACTAATAAGGAAGTATTGAATAGGATTGGGGAGAAGAGAAGTTTGTGGCAGAACTTGACCAGAAGAAGGGATCGGTTGATAGGACATGTTCTGAGGCATCAAGGGATCACCAATTTAGTATTGGAGGGCAGCGTGGAGGGTAAAAATCGTAGGGGGAGACCAAGAGATGAATACACTAAGCAGATTCAGAAGGATGTAGGTTGCAGTAGGTACTGGGAGATGAAGAAGCTTGCACAGGATAGAGTAGCATGGAGAGCTGCATCAAACCAGTCTCAGGACTGAAGACCACAACAACAACAGCCATACGCCAAACAACACGATGGTCTCCCCCCCCCCCCCCCCCTCAAGGTAGTGCCACGTGGCCGTCCAGTATTCTTATTACTGTACATTCTCGTGACCATGGCTGCCATCAGTCATCGTCAGTTTCTCATAGCCCTATTACACGACCTGGTTCAAATTCAGTGAGGTGTTGATAATGCCACCTATGTTGCCTTAAAGGTATCCTTGACTAATATCAACTCACCTCGTCCAATCTCAAAGTTAACTAGCCCTCACGACCGTTGCTGCGTGTCTGTAAGGCAAACTCGATTTTGTATCCTCAGAGGACGCTACTAACGCCACTGTTATGCGACTGGCTTGAAATCTGAATAGACATCATCTTTCAGATATAAAAGCACGCCTATCAACTTTAGTTTATATCGTTCAATTCCTTCTTGATGCTGCGATTTTTTTCGGTTAGCGTATTTTTCGACAAACCACAAATCACATGTGGTCAATAAAATTGTTCTGGATTTGTAACTGCATTGTCAACGTGTAAAATTCTCCCATGTTTCGGCCACTGTTGAACGTGGCCTTTCTCATTGTGTTTTTGCTAACAGCAACCCATTCTGAGGAAGGCCGTTTGCAACAGTGGTCGAAACATAGGAGAATTTTGCGGTGTGTTCACATACGCAGAAGAATTTTATTGAGTGTGACGGCAGCCGAGAGAGTTTACGCTTACATACAAATCATATATTTATTTTTGATTTGTTTACTCTTTTCTATTGTTATCATACTCCAAAAATAGTACTATAGTCATTATATTCCATCGAGACTCACTTGAAGGGATGACAGACTGACTAATACACAGGATCCACACTTCAGAAAGAGCATATATCAAAGTCTCAGCCAGTTACTGCGATTTTCAGTTTCATTTACGTTTAACATGTGAGCCAAATATCGGGATACTTCCCGAACGAGGCCACAGCGAAATACTTTCTCATCTTAATCCAGTATACGAAAATTTTCGAAAAAATAATACAACTTTAAAAGAATTTTACTTTAATCATTTCGAAGGACGTTTCGTCATACGTGAATTTGAGTATTTGTGATGCGAAGTGGCAAAATATTTATTTCTGCTTCAAGTGAAAAATAATGATTATACATATAAAGGTCTCCGAGGAAGAAAATCCTTACATATTGCATATATGCACCCATCCCAGTCATCTAAGCAAAACGGAAACAATACAGAATGCTGACACTTTGCAAAGGAAGAATCTGTAACACAGAGACTTTTCCGAGACATTTAGAGCATATGACGAAGTCTCAGCAGCTGTACAGCCAGTCCCTTCAGAAAGAAGGTGAGTAAAAGAAAGTTATAACCACGTTTCCAACCAGAATTGGCCCGCTTATAGAATTATGAGGGTTTCCCAGAAAGTAATGCACCGCATTTTTTTCTTCAAATGTTCAAACGTGTGTGAATTCCTAAGGGACCAAACTGCTTAGGTCATCGGTCTCTAGACTTACACACTACTTGAACTAACTTAACGCTAAGGACAACACTCACACCCACACCCGAGGGAGGACACGCATCTCCGACAGGAGGGGCCTTTATTCCTCAAAAATTCTTTATTGAACATAATGAGAATTACACACACGAAAGAATAGTGTTTTATCCACACACCCTATATTTCCGTGTAATCTCCATCCCGTTCTGTGGTCTTCCTCCAGTGCGAAACAAGGGCGTGTAGGCCTATGCCTTTCAGTGCTAGTCCTTGTCCTGGTGACGGAGCCAGTGTTTCACTATGTGAATAACCTCCTGATCGTCTTCAAAACGTCTTCCATGAATGGCGTCTGTCCTCGGGAGTAACATCAGTTCGCTGCAACATGTTAGGTGTGACAGCCGTCAATGGTCTCCCCAACCGCTGCAATTCGTGGAGCTCCGCCGAACCGCCTTCTGATGACCTCACCCTCCGTGCCCAGAGACGAACTGTACTTGTGTCGACGGTAGATGATGCTCCATAGACTTTGCACAAGCGTTCCTGAATATTCCTCACAGTTTCTTTGCCTGCAGTGGGAAATTCAATGACGGCGCATTGCTTATAGCTTACATCACCTACAGACGCCATTTTGAAACCGTCCTGCAGCTGCGCTATCTGTCGGAAGTGACGGAAACTTGGCGCGCTCACTCAGGAGACTTCAAATAATACATACGTAACGTTTCGCATTCGTAGCATTGTTTTCGGCTGAGAAAAAAATGGGGTGCATTACTTTCTCGGCAATTCAAGTTGAGTGGTAGGAGCCACGGGGATGTACACCAATTAATTACTCGTAATTTAATCCGCTTACATACATATTAAAAATAGTTTTCCTCAGACAACTGAAGCCACCAATAGCTTGCCGCAATCGAAGACTATCGAATGGTGGGGGGTGGAGTTAATTTCGTGGTCACCAATCATTGAATCTGTAAAACACACAAGACAGCGTAAATCTGCACAAGTTCCAGTGGCCGTTAGTTTCAAATTTAAGCCGAGGCAACGGCGGCTCAGTGGGACACTAATCCCTCCTGTTGTCAAAAACATTGCGCCATCCCAGGATCACCAAACTGCGCGCTGGGTGAGTAGAACCACCCCTCGCCAGAAAACCGTAGCAAATTCTGCGTTTCCACCCCCAGTCTATTGGATACAGGAATCTTTCCCCATAATAGCAAGCACACAGTCGTGCAGCATGCGCGGTAACAGGACTACTGGCATATGCCCTTCACTCTCACAAGGGGAGGCCACGACGTTCGAATCACGGATTTGCTTAAATTTCGTCCTTTAGGACAACATAATGTGCAAGAAGTAACGCGTACTATTTAGCTGATTTCAAGAAAATCGCAAGAGATTTTACGCCTCAGTGATATACCGGTGCGTTGCCATATTCAGCACGAGCTGGCGGTGCTCGTGTTGTTGGCGTCCTAGCTCCGTAATCGATGAATCGCTGGATCGAGACCCGCGGATTTCTGTTTCGATGCTAGTCATACTATTTCGTAGATCTTAATTTAAAGGTAATATGATGAAAATATATGAGTATTTGCACGAACTTTTATAGAATTTCCAATGTTATTTCGCTGTTTACAAATTTTTATTATTAGAACACATATTATGCGACTTTTATTTCCAGAGGCAACTTCATCATGCGCCTTCAATTTTAGTGGCATCACATCATGAGTTTATAGCTGCAGTGGTTGTTACTCGTCGGTGATTTTATGTTAAAATCGGTAACTAAGTTTTATGGAGACGTAAAACACATCTGAGAAGGCGAGTAAACGTGTTTACTTCTTTTTCTCTGAAGGCAGTCCACAGTACACGCCGAAATATAAAAACACGACAGTAGAAGCTACGTGTATTTAAGTTAAATGTTTTTGTGTCGCCGTATTCGCCTGACGACGGGTTCTTAGCGAGAAACATGTCGCAGAAAAAAAAAAATATGGCTCTGAGCACTATGGGACTTAACATCTGAGGTCATCAGTCCCCTAGAACTTAGAACTACTTAAACCTAACTAACCTAAGGACATCACACACATCCATGCCCGAGGCAGGATTCGAACCTGCGACCGCAGCAGTCGCGCGGTTCTGGCATGTCGCAGAAATAAAATAAATTAAGCAGGATAACAAACTGGTGATTGGTGGAGGCCTCTATAAAACCTGTTTATAAATTATGAATTATTAGCTAAATGGCCAGCATACCTTCGTAATTTATAAAATGGGAAGCGTAGTATCTCAAAAATCTTGACCAACAAAAAAGACTATTTTAGCGACAGGGCATTTCTGCTGCTCTGGTCAGATTATACGTTTTCAATGTTTTTAACAACTTGTTTATACAGTGCTTGACAACAGAAATAGAAACTTATCATCCGTACCTTCGCACCGTATTCTCTGTAAATGATCAACTGATAATCACTATTTGTGTTTCCTACGCAAGGTGCATGATAGGAAACTGCACGGAGAGTACCTGAGATGAGGCATTTTATGAGAGCCGGATATTTGTTTGTGGAAGCTGCGGAATATGCTCGCGAAGTTAATCGGAGTATTGTTGCGAATTGTGCCAGTTTTAAATATCGTTGCCGTTAACCTACAAATACCAAGTATCTCAGAACGTTGAGATAACGTTGTTGTTGTTGTTGTGGTCTTCAGTCCCGAGACTGGTTTGATGCAGCTCTCCTTGCTACTCTATCCTGTGCAAGCATCTTCATCTCCCAGTACTTACTGCAACCTACATCCTTCTGAATCTGCTTAGTGTATTCAACTCTTGGTCTCCCTCTAAGATTTTTACCCTCCACGCTGACCTCCAATGCTAAATTTGTGATCCCTTGACGCCTCAGAACATGTCCTACCAACCGGTCCCTACTTCTTGTCAAGTTGTGCCACAAACTCCTCTTCTCCCCAATTCTATTCAATACCTCCTCATTAGTTATGTGATCTACCCATCTAATCTTCAGCATTCTTCTGTAGCACCACATTTCGAAAGCTTCTATTCTCTTCCTGCCCAAACTATTTATCGTCCATGTTTCACTTCCATACATGGCTACACTCCATACAAATACTTTCAGAAACGTCTTCCTGACACTTAAATCTATACTAGAAGTTAACAAATTTCTCTTCTTCAGAAACGCTTTCCTTGCCATTGCCAGTCTACATTTTATATCCTCTCTACTTCGACCATCATCAGTTATTTTGCTCCCCAAATAGCAAAACTCCTTTGCTACTTTAAGTGTCTCATTTCCTAATCTAATTCCCTCAGCATCACCCGACTTAATTCGACTACATTCCATTATCCACGTTCTGCTTTTGCTGATGTTCATCTTATATCCTCCTTTCAAGACACTGTCCACTCCGATCAACTGCTCTTCCAAGTCCTTTGCTGTCTCTGACAGAATTACAATGTCATCGGCGAACCTCAAAGTTTTTATTTCTTCTCCATGGATTTTAATACCTACTCCGAATTTTTCTTTTGTTTCCTTTACTGCTTGCTCAATATACAGATTGAATAACATCGGGAAGAGGCTACAGCCCTGACTCACTCCCTTCCCAACCGCTGCTTCCCTTTCATGTCCCTCGACTCTTATAACTGCCATCTGTTTTCTGTGCAAATTGTAAATAGGCTTTCGCTCCCTGTATTTTACCCCTGCCACATTCAGAATTTGAAAGAGAGTATTCCAGTCAACATTGTCAAAAGCTTTCTCTAAGTCTACAAATGCTAGAAATGTAGGTTTGCCTCTCCTTAATCTTTCTTCTAAGATAAGTCGTAAGGTCAGTATTGCCTCACGTGTTCCAATATTTCTACAGAATCCAAACTGATCTTCCCCGAGGTCGGCTTCTACCAGTTTTTCCATTCGTCTGTAAAGAATTCACGTTAGTATTTTGCAGCTGTGGCTTATTAAACTGATAGTTCGGTAATTTTCACATCTGTCAACACCTGCTTTCTTTGGGATTGGAATTATTATATTCTTCTTGAAGTCTGAGGGTATTTCGCCTGTCTCATACATCTTACTCACCAGATGGTAGAGTTTTGTCAGGACTGGCTCTCCCAAGGCCGTCAGTAGTTCTAATGGAATGTTGTCTACTCCCGGATCCTTGTTTCGACTCAGGTCTTTCAGTGCTCTGTCAAACTCTTCACGCAGTATCCTATCTCCCATTTCATCTTCATCTACATCCTCTTCCATTTCCATAATATTGTCCTCGAGTACATCGCCCTTGTATAGACCCTCTATATACTCCTTCCACCTTTCTGCTTTCCCTTCTTTGCTTAGAACTGGGTTTCCATCTGAGCTCTTGATGTTCATACAAGTGGTTCTCTTTTCTCCAAAGGTCTCTTTAATTTTCCTGTAGGCAGTATCTATCTTACCCCTAGTGAGATAAGCCTCTACAGCCTTACATTTGTCCTCTAGCCCTCCCTGCTTAGCCATTTTGCACTTCCTGTCGATCTCATTTTTGAGACGTTTGTATTCCTTTTTGCCTGCTTCATTTACTACATTTTTATATTTTCTCCTTTCATCAATTAAATTCAATATTTCTTATGTTACCCAAGGATTTCTACTAGCCCTCGTCTTTTTACCTACTTGATCCTCTGCTGCCTTCACTACTTCATCCCTCAGAGCTACCCATTCTTCTTCTACTGTATTTCTTTCCCCCATTTGTGACAATTGTTCCCTTATGCTCTCCCTGAAACTCTGCACAACCTCTGGTATAATCAGTTTGTCCAGGTCCCATGTCCTTAAATTCCCACCTTTTTGCAGTTTTTTTCATAACCAATAGATTGTGGTCAGAGTCCACATCTGCCCCTGGAAATGTCTTACAATTTAAAACCTGGTTCCTAAATCTCTGTCTTACCATTATATAATCTATCTGATACCTTCTAGTATTTCCAGGATCCTTCCATGTGTACAACCTTCTTTTATGATTCTTGAACCAAGTGTTACCTATGATTAAGTTATGCTCTGTGCAAAATTCTACCAGATGGCTTCCTATTTCATTTCTCTCCTCCAATCCATATTCACCTACTATGTTTCCTTCTCTCCCTTTTCCTACTCTCGAATTCCAGTCACCCACCACTATTAAATTTTCGTTTCCCTTCACTACCTGAATAATTGCTTTTATCTCATCACACATTTCATCAATTTCTTCATCATCTGCAGAGCTAGTTGGCATATAAACTTGTACTACTGTAGTAGGTGTGGGCTTCGTGTCTATCTTAGCCACAATAATGCGTTCACTATGCTGTTTGTAGTAGCTTACCCGCACTCCCATTTTTTATTCATTATTAAACCTACTCCTGCATTACCCCTATTTGATTTTGTATTTATAACCCTGTATTCACCTGACCAAAAGTCTTGTTCCTCCTGCCACCGAACTTCACTAATTCCCACTATATCTAACTTTAACCTATCCATTTCCCTTTTTAAGTTTTCTAACCTACCTGCCCGATTAAGGGATCTGACATTCCACGCTCCGATCCGCAGAATGCCAGTTTTCTTTCTCCTGAAAACGACGTCCTCTTGAGTGGTCCCCGCCCGGAGATCCGAATGAGGGACTATTTTACCTCCGGAATATTTTACCCAAGAGGACGCCATCATCATTTAACCATACAGTAAAGCTGCATGCCCTCGGGAAAAATTTCGGCTGTAGTTTTCCCTTGCTTTCAGCCGTTCGCAGTACCAGCACAGCAAGGCCGTTTAGGTTAGTGTTACAAGGACAGATCAGTCAATCATCCAGACTGTTGCCCCTGCAACTACTGAAAAGGCTGCTGCCCCTCTTCAGGAACCACACGTTTGTCTGGCCTCTTAACAGATACCCCCTTCATTGTTGTTGCACCAACGGTACGGCCATCTGTATCGCTGAGGCACGCAAGCCTCCCCACCAATGGCAAGGTCCATGGTTCATAGGGGGAGGGTTGAGATAATAAGAAACTAAATTAAGTTCACAAACAAAACAAATTTTAAATGGTAAGGAAATCGGAAATGCCAACAGAAATCGCCACACAATTAATGAGGATATTATTCTGTATAAATCTTGAAAATTATTAATACAATGGAGAAAATAAAACCAAATAGAATGAGGGAAGCTGACGAACATGGTAAAGAGAAAAAAAGAGGTAAGACAATATCATTAAAGTCGTGGAAATGGAGAATAAAGAAGGAGAAGATCAAATATGAAATGCGAAAACATGTACAGGATGCTTGCTATTCATAGTACAGAACTCACTGCTAATGACATCCAGGCAAGAGAGTCGGAACATGCTGAAATTTAAAAACAGGGATGGCTACAAATGATCCGCTGTGAAAAACCAAGAGATTGTTCTGCTGTTACTTTTCAGAACATGACATTCTTCAATGAGAAAGTGTATGAGGTTCAAAGATACTTTACTAAAACTGGATATGACCTTAAAATTGTAATGCGCACTTGAATTTTAAGCTGCAGGCTCTTTATGGATTTTCCACGAGAAGTGCAGACCGTCACGTAGAGGATAACGGTCGAGCACGTGCTGACTCTATCTGGTTTCTACCAGCCCGCAAGTAATATGGCCCGTAGTATTCTGGCGTAGTTTTGTGTCGTTACAAGCAGCGTAACTCTAAAGAGTTTGAGTCTCTTGAAGTATATACACCTCATTTATAACAAGCGTGCCCCTTGTGTGTTTAATGATACATTTGGATTTTTCTACGCTTTAACCAGAAACGTTAACTTACAAGCAATTCGTTACTTACTTCATTGTACCGTTATCTACCTCAAAGCGTACGAGGGACACTCATAAAATTTCAGTTATCACCTTGAAAAATACTGCGACTCTCAAACTTACTTACTAATATGGTTACTACTTTTCTACAGATTTACCCCTGAATGTGACATATTTTTCGCACGGCTGGATGCCTTAGCCGCGACCGTGTCCGTCGAAGTCTGCATTTTTGTTGTCTGGAAAACATTTCATCTCATAGTTATTCTGAAAGTGCCTGCCACGCAATGGTTTCTTCATCCGATGAAAGAGGAAGAAGTCACTCCGTACCACACCAGTAGAATTAGGGGGGGGGGGGGGAGCGGGGGGCGGGAGGGGAGGGGAGAAGAGGCAAAACTTAACAGCCCAGGGAAGCAGCACGTGTGACCGTGTCCTCTGCAGTACAAGGTAAGGCATTGTCGTGGAGTAAAAATACCGCCTTCGCCAGTTTCCCACGAGGCTTCATCTCGACAGCCTACCGTAACCCGAAACCTCATTAGCAGGTTTCGGAAGTGCACTCCTGCGAAGGTCTACCCGTTACAAGTATAATCTCCTAGTACCGCATCATGGAAGTTCCAAAAACTACTCAGCGTCACCTTGCCCTATGTTGGCTGGGTCTTCACCTTCCTTCAGACGTGGCCAACCTGAATGTTTTCACTACTTGCTTTGCTCCTTTGTCTCGTGGTCATACACTGTTTGACCACTACTAAGGAACAACCGACACCTGTCAAGGAACAGCTGTCAATTTCTACGGAACAGCCAACAAGTGGTATGGAACACCAGCCAATGGTAGTAAAGTGAAATGTGGAGGACGGGACGGGTAACTGCGGCGAAGCTTGTGCGCGAACGCTCTTGACAGTTCATGCAGTGCGGTGTTTAACGAAGGTTGTTGTGGAACCGATTAGTGCGACATTGCGTGTGATATGGCAACATATCTGCTAGACATAGTTTGAGTGCTTACAGTAATTGAGGGCGAGTGGCTGAACGGTTCGAAGTTCGTACAAGTGTCTCTCCAGTGTAATGGGTGTGTCCAAAAATGTCATCTCGCGATTAAAAAAGGCCGCTGAAGCAGGAAATGCTATGCGAACACACGCAAGTGGTCATAGATGGCCCATCACATCGCAAGAGGGCTGCTACGTAGCCTCAGTGGCGGAAAGGAACAGACAACCACTATGTGGTCGAAAGTATCCGGACACCCCCAAAAACATACGCTTTTCATAGTAGGTGCATTTTGCTGCCACCTACTGCCAGGTACTCCATATCAGCCATCTCAGTAGTCATTAGACATCGTGAGAGAGCAGAATGGGGCGCTCCGCGGAACTCACGGACGTCTATACGCGAGTTTTCCACACTCCTAAACAACCTTAGGTCCACTGTTTCCGATGTGACAGTGAAGTGTAAACGTAAAGGGACACGTACAGCACAAAAGCGTACAGGCCGATCTCGTCTGTTGACTGACGGAGACCGCCGGCAGTTGAAGAGGGTCATAATGTGTGATAGGCAGATATCTATTCATACCACCACACAGGAATTTCAAACTGCATCAGGATCCACTGCAACTACTATGACAATTACACGGGAGTTGAGAAAACTTGGCTGTTCACAAGCCACATTTCACTCCGTTAAATGCCAAACGATGCCTCGCTTGGTGTAAGGAGCGTAAACGTTGGACGATTGAACAGTGGAAAAACGTTGTGTGGAGTGACGAATCACGGTACACAATGTGGCAATCCGATGGCAGGGTGTGGGTGTGGCGAACGCCCGGTGAACATCTGCCAGCGTGTGTAGTGCCAACAGTAAAATTCGGAGGTGGTGGTGTTATAGTGTGGTCGTGCACCCCTTGTTGTTTTGCGTGGCACTATCACAGCAAAGGCCTACATAGATGTTTTAAGCACCTTCTTGCTTCCTACTGTTGGAGAGCAATTCGGGGATGGCGATTGCACCTTTCAACACGATCGACCACCTGTTCATAATGCACGGCCTGTGGCGGAGTTGTTACACGACAATACTATCCCTGTAATGGACTGGCCTGCACAGAGTCCTGACCTAAATCGTGTAGAACACCGCTGGAATGTTTTGAAATGCCGATTTCGTGCCAGACCTCACCGACCGACATCGATACCTCTCCTCAGTGCAGCAGTCCGTGAAGAATGGGCTGCCATTCCCCAACAAACCTTCCAGCACCTCGTTGAACGTATGCGTGAGAGAGTGGAAGCTGTCATCAAGGCTATGGGTGGGCCAACCTCATATTGAATTTCAACATTACCGATGGACGGCGCCACGAACTTGTAAGTCATTTTCAGCCATGTGTCCGGATACTTTTGATCACATAGTGTATCACTCCTTTGCAGATCTCTGAAGACTTTGCAACCACTAACAGTACATGTGTCTTTGCGAGAACCATTTCGCGACGATAAATCAGGCTGTTTTGTCTGTTCGGAAGGCCGTTAAATTCCGCCAATTTCAACCTCATCATTGTAGAGGAAGAGTTCGTTGGTTTAGGGATAATGTAAGTCGAGATCCCCTACAGTAATCCAGTGTGATGTTCTCCAACGAATCCCACTTCACTGTGGCAAGTGACTCTGGCCGTCGGTTAGTGTGGGGAGAGAGGGGAACACGTTACACGCTACAGAATGTTTACCGACGTCTTCTGTATGGCCTAGAGGTTATGGTGTGGGCAGGCGTTATGCACAACGGCCAAACACCGCTACATTTCTTTGCGCAAGGTATCGTTACAGCACAGTGGTATTTATGGGAGATTATTCTGCATCATATTCGTCAGCTGAAGGGTGCGGTAGGTCCAGACTTTCTGATTATGGACGACAATGCCCACCCACATAAGACCGCTGAGGAGTCGAACACAATGGAAAGTGGAAATATTGAACTATGAAATGGCCTGCGTACTGCCTGGACGTAAGCCTATAGACATGCCTTGGGATGCTCTTGGCAGCAGCATTTCTCAACGAACATCCCCTTCCTGAACCGTGCAAGAACTTAAAACAGCCTTAAGAGAGGAGCGGGACAATATGCCCCAAGACCTCCTCAACAGTCTAGTAGTGACCATGAACAACAGTTGCAAAATGTGCATTAGTGTCCGAGGAGAGCATGTTCCTTACCGAGAGTCCGATATCGACCTTTATGTTGGAGAGTCTCACCACTGTCAAATGCAAACGTTGCTCATTTCTGTTAACCTGCTTACCCATGTGGCGAAATCGGTTCCATTTTTCATTACAACTATACCACTCCACCTGAATTACATATGTACTGCGTTTCATGTCGTCCACAATTGCCTATGATTATTCCTGTCCAACAATGTCTCTGTTCCTTAGCAATTTTCAAGCAGTGTAGTAATGCATCCGATTGTAGTCCATTGTGCTTTTCTTTAAAATTCTTTATTCATCAAAAACAATTATTACACATGATAACCCACCACCTGAAACATTAGTGGGTCCTAAATACATACAATGTATTAGTTAACAAGCAGCATTTACTTTTCTTCTATCTACTTAATGCCGGCCGGAGTGGCCGAGCTGTTCTAGGCGCTACAGTCTGGAACCGCGCGACCGCTACGGTCGCAGGTTCGAATCCTGCCTCGGGTATGGGTGTGTTTGATGTCCTTAGGTTAGTTAGGTTTAAGTAGTTCTAAGTTCTAGGGGACTGATGACCTCAGAAGTTAAGTCCCATAGTGCTCAGAGCCATTTGAACCAATTTCTACTTAACTACAGGATGGAGAGCTAGCTACACTATGGGAAAGCCTACTATTCACCCTAACGTACTATCTACTCTACCAAGTTACATCCTGCAGCGTCACAGGTGTGCCAGCAAAATACAAACCCACCGAGCTAACCCCAGTGGGCTGGCTTTAACTGGAAATCGCTGCAGGTCTTTCGAAGTTATCCAAAACTAAATTCCACTAATAAATTCTAACTACTAAAGTCATCATCAGCGTCCGGTGTCTAGTTTGGGTAACTTCACACCCTCCCCCTAATCCAGGACGTGGCGAATTCAAGCCGTTACGGCAGTCGTCCAATCCTCCCCCCCTGCGGAATGGGATGGGTGTGGAATGTGAATTCATTGTTCACCAATTACTCAATCTCCCTTCGGTATTCGCGCAGGACCTTGGCGGATACCTCGCTGGCAAGACTATCAATGATGCTGAAGGTGACCGGATTCCTTATCAAGTGAAATGTATCTGTATTTGGCAGTTGGTTCCTTAATTCGGTAGCAACGCCATCAAACATGGGACCCTCGTAGACCACATCGTCCGGTGTACCCATCCCAGCACCACAGACACACGAGGGAGTCGCCCTTTTTCCGAACCGGCAAAGATATGCCGGATACGGACCATGCCCCGTGAGCAAGTGCAGCAATGCCTTACTTGGTTGAAAATGTTTCATTTGGAGCCGTTCTCTGATGTTTGGAAGATACTGGTAGGTTCTTCTGCCTGTCTCGTCCCTATCCCAGAATTCCTGCCGTAATTCTTCCCCCCTTCTTCTAATCGAAAGTTTGTCCCCCACTCGCACCACCAGAATGCACTCACAAGGGGAGGCCGCCACTTGTGAAATTCAGATTCGATTCATACTGTGCATAATAAAAGCTCATGGCCAGAGGTGTAATGTGGCAAAGCACCAAGATGCACTTCTCAGCCGTTGTCGAGAAAATTGAGTTAAAAGAAACCGTTGCTGGGAAATACTCTCTACGCCTCACAATATTCTAAAGCGTCGTGGCGCAGCGGTAAGTGCTCGGGTTCGTAATCCGAAGGTCGCCGGATCGAATCTCGCGCCATGCAACTTATTTTTATTATTTGTTTTTTTGTAACTCAAATATACTTCAAATAAATCCAATCCATCGTCCACCACCAATTGTCTTCTCCGATTTTTGCCCATATGATACGATACGCATGGTATGCATCAAACCTGACGAACGATAGAACAATTTTTCGGAATGTCAATCAGGTGTGTTTCCCAAAAGATAATTTAAAAAACAATTGTTCTTGTAAAAACGCCTCGTTTATCAGATGTGCTCGATGTCGTGCTGTTTTCTGCTTTCCATGTTTCTATTATAACCATCATTCTGGTTCGTGCTATACTCCAGCTACTTCTGGTCACTAATTTTTAATTATGTGCGAGTGTATACCGAACTTATCAATAAATTGTATCCACTTGAATATTATTTGTGATATTGTGTTTTATTTCAAGTTTTATTTTTCCACGAATGGTTCAAATGGCTCTGAGCACTATGGGACTTAACATCTATGGTCATCAGTCGTCTAGAACTTAGAACTACTTAAACCTAACTAACCTAAGGACATCACACCCATCCATGCTCGAGGCAGGATTCGAACCTGCTACGTAGCAGTCGCGCGGCTCCGGACTGAGCGCCTAGAACCGCTAGACCACCGCGGCCGGCAATATTTTTCCACGACAAACGACTTTCAACAACTTATTTTATGCATAATTGCTGCAACTGATTGCCGGTATATATATATATATATATATATATATATATATATATATATATATATATATATATATGTGTGTGTGTGTGTGTGTGTGTGTGTGTGTGTGTACACATTTGAATTACAACAAAACAAATAATAAAAAAAAGTTGCATGGCGCGAGATTCGATCCGGCGACCTTCGGATTACGATCCCGAGCGCTTACCGCTGCGCCATGACGCTGTAGAAAAATATTAAGCGTAGTATTTCACCGCAACGGTTTCTTTTAACTGTCGTTTTTCTCGACAACGGTTGAGAAGTGCATCTTGGTGCTTTGCCACATTACACCTCTGGCCATGAGCTTTTATTATGCGCAGTATGAATCGAATCTGAATTTCACAATTGGCGGCCTCCCCTTGTCAGTCTTTTCAACTTGTCCCCTTTTTGCCCAATACCACGCTGCCTGTTCCCTGATTTTAATGTCTAGGGGGCACAGCCCCATGAGAATCAGCAGTGCCTCCCCCCCCCCACCCCCACCCCCACCCCCCCCACCCCCACGGCCATGGCAGGCACGACCCTCGTGAGCCTGTGAGCCCAGCCTCCGGACCCGTAGCCCACGGTGGAAGCAAGGATGGTATTGTGGTACAGTTTGATGAGTTGTGGAGGAAGACGAAATCGCCTATGCCCCATCATGATAAAATTGTTTAGAATCTCTAACGACCTATGCATTGCCACTTCAGTATGCTGGGCGAAGCTCCATCTCTCGTCTAGAATAACACCCAGGTATCGTCCATTGAGATTAGGTAGCTGACGAAGTCATCTGGATTGGACTGACACAGCTGCAACATTTCGTTTTGGTGGGCTTTTCGAACGGGTTTGAGCAGTCGCGGAATCAAGCGGGTAGCGGCCTTTCTCATGTAGAAGTGTTGTGAAACGTGTTGAAACTGATCCATGACTGATTTTCACCTTTTTCATTCTCGCGTCGATTCTGATTTTCGAACACCAGAACCACCACTTCACAGAGAGATGGTCTGCCTCTTCGTTCTTCGTTATTCAGATTTGTTTAACCATTCTGGAAGCGTCTGCACCATATAAACATCCTGTCGTGTGATAGTGTATTGTTCCCGACACTTCCACCAGCTCGGTGTGGATTGTTGCAGTGGTATTCCCCTTGAAATTGCAGAAAACAAATTACCGCATCATTCTCCATTTTACAGTGGGCTGCACCAATTTGCTTTGGATCATCTAACGTGACGCTACGGATGCTGTGTCGCGTAACTTGAAACAAACAGAAAAATAGTTAAGTGGCCCTATTTTTCCGAGGTTATAATTAAAACTACATAGTTATCCCTCATAGACGATACAAGAAGTCTTCATCTGTTCCTCTCTGCAACCGTGGTTTACTGCCTTTCATCTATTGCTCTTGGATAGTTTTCTCTAGAACCTTTACTATTTAATTATTTTCCACAATAGCTGCGTTTCGGGTTTTTTTTCACTTCCACTTTCTGTTTTACGAGATATCTCGTTATTTATGTGATGCTTAGATCCGATATTTTACTCGTTTCCTCGCTAACCAAAATTCGCAGCCATTGTTCAGCGGCAGAATGTCGTTATGCCTTTTGAGATCTGTCTTGTTGAGGCACCATTGTCTGACTGCATTAAACAGCGAGCCTCGACTCTTTCCCTAATTTCTTCTTGTACTCGCCATCTGCACCAATGACATAGCGTAACTATTTACGTTTACATTCTCGTTCTAAAGTCTTCCCTTGTACTCTGGTGTCAAGGAAAGTGGCCCAAAGTGACAGAACTGGAAACGACATAGTGGCTTTTTTCAACGAAAACAAATTGGCGGATGACAAGATCATAGTCTGAAATGATAATTAAATCAAGACCCTAACCTGCCGACAGGCGTTGATTACATCAACGGGGACACTGGAAAATGTGTGCCCCGACCGGACTCGAACCCGGTATCTCCTGCTTACATGGTAGACGTTCTATCCTTTTTTTTTTTTTTCTTCGTTGGTGATCGTTGTGTTTGGTCGTTGCGGACGTCAAGTTCGTTTTGTTGATCCTTCCACTCAGTTTTTTATTACAGAGGCCAACCAGCTCTCTGACGGAACACGCCGAGCTACCGTGCCGGCATCCATCTGAGCCACCGAGGGCACACAGGATAGTGCGACTGCAGCGATTTATCCCTTGCACGCTCCCCGTGAGACCCACATTCCCAACTTAATGTCCACACACTACATTCGTAGTGCCCCTGCCCATTACACTCATTACTCTTAACAGACAATCTTACCGAGTTCTGTAAGAGTTCAGGCAATGTGTGCGCATCCAGCACAGAAGAAGAAGGTCAATGTCCGGTTAGCCTTAGCTGTCCGAAAGAACAGATACCATCTTCATATACAGGGTGAGTCACCTAACGTTACTGCTGGATATATTTCGTAAACCACATCAAATACTGACGAATCGATTCCACAGACCGAATGTGAGGAGAGGGGCTAGTTTAGTTGTTTAATACAAACGATAAAAAAATGTACGGAAGTGTGTTTTCTAACACAAACCTACGTTTTTTTAAATGGAACCCCGTTAGTTTTGTTAGCACATCTGAACATATAAACAAATACGTAATCAGTGCCGTTTGTTGCATTGTAAAATGTTAATTACATCCGGAGATATTGTAACCTAAAGTTGACGCTTGAGTACCACTCCTCCGCTGTTCGATCGTGTGTATCGGAGAGCACCGAATTACGTAGGGATCCAAAGGGAACGGTGATGGACCTTAGGTACAGAAGAGACTGGAACAGCACATTACATCCACATGCTAACTCCTTTTTATTGGTCTTTTTCACTGACGCACATGTACATTACCATGAGGTGTGAGGTACACGTACACACGTGGTTTCCGTTTTCAATTACGGAGTGGAATAGAGTGTGTCACGACATGTCAGGCCAATAGATGTTCAATGTGTTGGCCATCATTTGCTGCACACAATTGCAATCTCTGGCGTAATGAATGTCGTACACGCGCCCGCATCTCGTGGTCGTGCGGTAGCGTTCTCGCTTCCCACGCTCGGGTTCCCGGGTTCGATTCCCGGCGGGGTCAGGGATTTTCTCTGCCTCGTGATGGCTGGGTGTTGTGTGCTGTCCTTAGGTTAGTTAGGTTTAAGTAGTTCTAAGTTCTAGGGGACTGATGACCATAGATGTTAAGTCTCATAGTGCTCAGAGCCATTTTTTTGTCGTACACGCCGCAGTACATCTGGTGTAATGTCGCCGCAGGCTGCCACCATACGTTGTTTCATATCCTCTGGGGTTGTAGGCACATCACGGTACACATTCTCCTTTAACGTACCCCACAGAAAGAAGTCCAGAGGTGTAAGAGCAGGAGAACGCGCTGGCCAATTTATGCGTCCTCCACGTCCTATGAAACGCCCGTCGAACGTGTACGTCACCCCTCATGGTAATGTACAAGTGCGTCAGTGAAAAAGACCAATAAAAAGGTGTTAGCATTTGGACGTAATGTGCTGTTCCAGTCTCTTCTGTACCTAAGGTCCATCACCGTTCCCTTTGGATCCCTACGTAATTCGGTGCTCTCCGATACACACGATCGAACAGCGGAGGAGTGGTACTCAAGCGTCAACTTTAGGTTACAATATCTCCGGATGTAATTAACATTTTACAATGCAACAAACGGCACTGATTACGTATTTGTTTGTATGTTCAGATGTGCTAACAAAACTAACGGGGTTCCATTTAAAAAAACGTAGGTTTGTGTTAAAAAACATACTTCCGTGCATTTTTTTATCGTTTGTATTAACCAATTACACTCGCCCCTCTTCTCACGTTCGCTCTGTGGAATCGATTCGTCAGTATTTGATGTGGTTTACGAAATATATCCAGCGGTAATGTTAGGTGACTCACCCTGTAGATCATAGTCTGGTTTACTTGATTGCTTGTGGTGGCTACAATTTGCCCACAAGCCAATAATCCTTGCCTGCTTCTATTTGACTTCTTGAGACGTGGGAAACCAGTATTTTAATCAATCAAACTAACATTTCTGTTAGGAAACTTTTGAAATGTGCAGTGATGAAGAAGAGAACCTGTCTTGTGTTTACTGTTGTGATTTATTCAGCCCATCAAAATAAAGAGTTTTGTGGCTGTAGTGTATGAGCTGCTCAACATGAAGCCATGCTGCTTGCGCTGGGCTTGCTAAGGGTACAAAAAAGTTTGTGTATGAGTTGTGTCAATAATATAATAATTGCCTATCTAAACTGAAAATATTATCCTTAAATTGAATACTGCTCAAATTTTAAATGTGAGTTGTATCAGTCTAAGTTCCTGGAAATAATTTGTTACAAAAGTTGTATTTTACTAAAGCACACTGTTAATTTGTGATGATTAAAGTTCTGAAACTTAATTAAAGTATATATTTATGCCATATTTTATGCTTACGCCAACGGTTTAGCAGTGAACATAGATGACTAACTCTGTCAAAATAAAAGATTTCATTTCACCCCACCCAGTAGCTTAAAATAACACGCTGACAACATTCTGAAATTGTCATTTCATAGCGAAATTAATTATTTTATACCCTATTCTCCATATGCTACTCTATAAATACGAGTTTAATGTAAAATTGGTTTTATATAGTTGTAATTGGCATAAAATGAGCTGAAAAAGCTATTTAACTTTTTAGTATGACGTCCTGGGCCCCTTTATCCCTATGCCTTTCTGCCCTTCGGTCTATAATAATGATTATTTTACTCCAACATTTACGTCCATTACTGTCTTCATAGACTCTTTCAACCAAAATTTGATACGTTTGAGGCTTTGTTTACTTCTAGAGTCTACTGCCATGAAGTATTCTGCAAAGCCAAGCAGCCGGATGCTGTGGGCGAGCGGTTCTAGGCGCTTCAGTCCGGAATCGCGCTGCTGCTACGGTCGCAGCTTCGAATCCTGCCTCGGGCATGGATGTGTGTGATGTTCTTAGGTTAGTTATGCTTAAGTGGCGCTAAGTCCTGGGGACTGATGACCTCAGATGTTAAGGCCCATAGTGCTTAGAGCCATTTGACCATTTTGCAAAGTCAAGCTGGTTAGTTAAACGAATTTGATCTGGTGCTTTTCTGTGGGCAAGCATTATTTCTCACGCGTTTTCTTCTTTCAGTGGCCATCTCTTCCTAGTTTTCACTTTCCTTATGCACATACATTTACCAAATTTGCTCTCAGACCATATAATTTATGAAAATCTTTCACGAAATGGGTTCCAAAATACCTAGTAGAGGGAGTTCTCCATCAATAACCTCTAATTTAACAAACATATGGATAGTTTATTCATGATTTGTACAGGATGATTTTGCTAAAAGGGGGCAGACTACAGGAAGTAGTCCCTGAGAGGGAAAAGAGCAAGAAAGGTCACGTGGACATGCGGCCAGGAATGTGTTCCAAAGGAGATACAGCTACTTGAAGTTGGTGATAATAGGCCTTTTGTCATACACTGAGAGCTCACGTGAGTGGTAGTTGTCGAGAAGAATGTCCCACACGGTCGTCTGGCTTATCCCATGCTGGCGAGGCACCTGCCTGGTTCACATACTGGGGTCATTGTCAATCTTTTATCTTCATCTTCAAACGCTGAGACTCTCCGATATTGGAATAGCGCTTTAGCAATGAGTGAAATTGATTTAATCATGCCTGTACCTCAGATGTAGGTGATGTATTAATCACATATATGATGCGAGTTTAAATGGGGAATTGCAATGGGCTGAGGAGTGAACTGGAGTTTGTGTCGGGGAAGAACACGCACAAGGGTAGCCCATACAGCCGGAGCAGTTGAAATGCCAATCGGCGTAACGGTTATCCCACCTGCTTGGGTACCTGGAGACCTGGATTAGAATCGTGGTGCTGGCACAAATTTTAATTCATTGTTATAGCCTACATCATTATCGCAGATAAAGGTGACCCTAATGTCTGAGAGACATCAACTGTATATGATTAATATACTGTGTGTTTAACATTCTAGTCAGATTTCGACTTGAGACAGTTCATATCACTGTGAGAGCGCCATCGGCAAGTGATACGAAACTTCACCACCACTGTCGCCAGCAGTGCGTCACATAGGCTGACTCCCTGACGATTACTCAGCTACGACCTAACACTTTCCATATTGCCAAATCAGTTTCATGATTATTACGTCGGTCATGGACTCAATTAGAGATTAACTTATTCTTTTGGCATTTTTTGTGTTTGCTTGTTGATTGACGTTGTAAATCGACAAGGAATTAATTGTCTTGTGACTGACACAGCCAGTGATATAGCTGTAGCCAAACACGCTATGCATGTAATGTACCTAATGTCCGTGTGCAACCAATCCGTATGAATGTCAGATGATTAGAAAAGTGAAGCTAGTTTTACTTTCGCCATTTCCCTTACTTAACGTAATAACCGAGCGAGATTCTGCCGTGGTACGACTCTAGACTCATATTTTGGAGGCGGTGATACAAATCCTTGTCCAGATTAAGCTTTTACTGTATCACTTGTCGGAGAATGGTTTCTTTAAAACGACACAGATGGTTTATTTTCCCATCCTTCCAAAATCTGAGCTTCTGATCGGTGTCTAAGGACGTCACCATCGACAGGATGCTAAAACTTTACGTTCCTTCATCTTCCATCTTGAATACTTAGACTGTAAAACTTTATTTGTAGATCAGAGAGTCACATCTCAGCCCACTAGAGGTTGTCGAATGTTAGCATTTCTTAGCATCTCTATATCGATCATAAAAATACATTAACAGACTGATTGCAGATCTGTAAATTAAGCATGAAGTGGATACCAAATTGCCTTCCAGAAGACTGGAATCGTAATGAAATTTGACTGGCTGAATATCTGTAATGTCTGCATGAAATGGACACCAAACTGTCTTCCAGATGGCTGAAATAGTAATAAAATTTGACTTGGTAAAAAAATATCACCCATTGTGAGCAGAAGTCGTGCGCTTCCACAGTGCAGCACCATTCCAGAGGAAGCCTTCCATGTTGTGGTGTTAACGGCTGCCTACTCAGTGGTTGTCCATCCAGTAGTCCAGCCCTTAGCTAGTATCGAACCGACATTGTGGGATGATAAGGAGTGTCGTGGCGACCAGATGGCAGATGCAGATTTGAACGGGTTTCGATTAATAGTGCATTTCTTCCTTGGTGTGGTTACTCTTGGTCGATTCTAAGTTCTTCCTCGCGTTCTCATTCAGTTCAACATTAGATCACCGTCGAATTCAAACGCCCGACACACCTGGGAACTGCGGAGTTCCACCACCTTGTCACATGCAGATCGACAGTGGTGCTCCTTTAAGACTCAGTCAAGTATCGATAACATTGTCTCATGCAAACACAAAGCATTCTCCGTGGTCCTTCACAATGCTCTCTTGCACTGCATTACATTGCTCATCCATAATACACATGCTGAGGGGATTGGATTAGGAAATGAGACACTTAAAGTAGTAAAGGAGTTTTGCTATTTAGGGAGTAAAATAACTGATGATGGTCGAAGTAGAGAGGATATAAAATGTAGACTGGCAATGGCAAGGAAATCTTTTCTGAAGAAGAGAAATTTGTTAACATCGAGTATAGATTTAAGTGTCAGGAAGTCGTTTCTGAAAGTATTTGTATGGAGTGTAGCCATGCATGGAAGTGAAACATGGACGATAACTAGTTTGGACAAGAAGAGAATAGAAGCTTTCGAAATGTGGTGCTACAGAAGAATGCTGAAGATAAGATGGGTAGATCACGTAACTAATGAGGAGGTATTGAATAGGATTGGGGAGAAGAGAAGTTTGTGGCACAACTTGACTAGAAGAAGGGATCGGTTGGTATGACATGTTTTGAGGCATCAAGGGATCACAAATTTAGCATTGGAGGTCAGCGTGGAGGGTAAAAATCGTAGAGGGAGACCAATAGATGAATACACTAAGCAGATTCAGAAGGATGTAGGCTGCAGTAGGTACTGGGAGATGAAGAAGCTTGCACAGGATAGAGTAGCATGGAGAGCTGCATCAAACCAGTCTCAGGACTGAGGACCACAACAACAACAACAATACACACTGATTTTTTTAATATTCAACTGTGACGTTTTATGTACTCTAAATAATATATAACAGTGTATAGAAATTCACAATCTACTGTTGACAAAAGCGAAAGATGACACTACTGGACAAACTTGAAATTTATAAACGTGTAGGCCTGATACAGAATGCCAGCTTAGTTTTTAGTGATGGAACAGTTACATTCTCCTCTTTGTTACACAAGTTTCAGTTACACTTAAGTAAGATTATAGCAGTAAATTCACCTTTATTTTTCAATTCCTGTTAAATATAACGATTTCCATAAAGTCTTCACGAATTAATTTCCTTTTTAAGCACTCTGACTCTCATTACTTCAGGTGTCTCCTGTATTTGTATCAGTGATATCTGTGTAAGTCGCACATCCTTTCATCTGTGGTTGAAACATTCAGTTGTCACCTGACGTTGGCCTAAGAAGTTGAAAGCCGGTTCTTGATCAAATCAGTAATATTTGAAGAACATCAGGAAGATGTTTCCTTTTTTATCGTATTGTAATCACACTTCAGTATTTCGAAACGAAATCATGTTAAATAAAAGAATGCACTTCGTTTTGTCTTGTATTCATGTGCCTCCTGCTCAATAGTTAGTCTATCCTTCTGGTTACCTAAAGCGATTTTAAACGTTTTATTACGCCTGGGCCGGTCCAGTTGATAATCTCCATGTATTTCACCAATTTCATGAAAGAGTTAAGACCTTCGAGATGGAAGCAGTCGGAGGATCTAAGGCGTATAGTACATTTATTGCCTTTGGCTCACTGGGCTGGAATACAACTGACGACTCTAAGATGTAATCTATGAGGTCCGAGAATTGAAATACCATACGACAGGAGGATAATTTGCATGTTTAGTGAGATCCGTAGCTGGCATCTAAAGCAAAGACGTATTTGAGACAGAAAATTGTTCGCGGAAGACCAGATGCGTTACAGGAAGTCATCCAAAGCTATAATTGTCATTCAAACCCAGCGCGCAAGAACACCGAGGGGATTCTATCCACTGCTGCTCTTGGCCGGTCATCTGCAGACGCCATCGATTTGCGTGGACTGCAGTCCATCGAACGCGCCACGGCGTCGCCAAAATGCCCTGGCACGGAAGCTATGGTGTAATTCTGTGAAGCACTCAAGCAAATGTTCTCGTCTTTGTAAGGTCTGCCGGCCGGAGTGGCCATGCGGTTCTAGGCGCTACAGTCTGAAGCCGGGCGACCGCTACGGTCGCAGGTTCGAATCCTACCTCGGGCATGGATGCGTGTGATGTCCTTAGGTTAGTTAGGTTTAATTAGTTCTAAGTTCTAGGCGACTGATGACCTCAGAAGTTAAGTCGCATAGTGCTCAGAGCCATTTGAAGCCTTTGCAAGGTCTGGTGCTAACTTGGGCTTCCTCTAACAGCGTGTATGGACCGGTTAGGTGTTTCTGTAGTAGAGTAAGATCCTCTCACGAGAGCTCTACTTATCTACCGAGTTTTCATTCTTTTGCTTCTGTAAAAGTGTCATTTTTGCCTATAGTTATATGGATCAGTTTCGTTCTATCCTCAGTTAATGTGCAATCGATTTCAAAATCACATTATCTTATCATAAGATACCTACATAGGAAAAAGCTGGCATATCATCGCCAGTATTACAGTCTTCATACTGTAAAATTCAAATAGTAACGGCCACGCGAAAAGACAAATGACATAAATAATAAAGCAAATAAGACGCGCAGGGGTTGAACAAAACTATCGAAACAACCGCGACGAATTCACGTTTGACGTAAACGCAGATACTAGCAAAGCTGCAGATTGCGCTGTTGTATTGGACCGCGAGCAGCATCTGTGGAATGACCTCAATAGGTTGAAAAAGTCAGTTGTGGTCAAAACAGCGTTCTGAGTGCCTTATGTCAGAGCTAATTGAATTCGAAGGTGAGCAAATTGTTGGTGCTCTTATGGTTGGTGCTTTCGAAGCCAAGGTAGCCGAAATTTTTGGTGTTTCAAGAGACTCCGTATCTAAGATTTATACCGCATACAGCCAAAGCGGAGAAACATCATCCACCAAGTCACAATACAGACGAAAATGTGTTTTTAGTAATTGTGATAGACGCTCATTGAAGAGGATTCTATCAAAAAATAAGAAGACGACAGCTGCAAGAGTCACTGCAAAACTGAAAGTCGCAATCGGGAATCCTGTCAGCACCAAAACAACACGAATGGAGCCCCATAAGCAGGTAATTGAAGGGTGAGCTCGAATTTCAAAACATCAGCGATATAAATACCCGTACCGAGCGAGGTGGCGTAGTGGTTAGACACTGGACTCGCATTCGGGAGGACGACGGTTCAATCCCGCGTCCGGCCATCCTGATTTAGGTTTTCCGTGATTTCCCTAAATCGCTCCAGGCAAATGCCGGGATGGTTCCTTTCAAAGGGCACGGCCGACTTCTTTCCCCGTCCTTCACTAATCCGATGAGACCGATGACCTCGCTGTCTGGTCTCCTTCCCCAAAACAACCAACCAACCAACCAACAAATACCCGTAGCAGGAAACGTGGTACCTAAGTCACAAAACATGTACTCTGAGGCAACGGAAGGAACTCATTTGGTCGGATGAGTATTGTTTCACTGTGTTTCCAACTTCTGGCCGAAACATAGCTGGGGTTCGGTGGATTTGAACAGCCACACCGTGGTATTCCATGGGCCCCATCGTTACCCTGCAATGTCGCACCACCGCCAAAGATTATGTAACCATTTGGTCTGATCAGGTCCACCCCACCATAAAATATGCGTTCCCCAAATATTTGTTCCAAGACGACAGGGCCCCTGGCCACACAGCTCGCACCGTCCAGGACTGGTTTAGTGAGCACGAGGATGAATTGCGTCATCTCCTCTGACTACCACAGTCACCAGATCCCAATACTATTGTGCGTTTGTTGTCTACTTTGGAGAAAAGGGCGTGTCATTGCTCTCCACCTCCACCATCGTTGCATGAACTAGACGCTGTTTCACAGGAAAAATGGTATAACATTCCCTTGAAAACCATGCTGGACCTGTATTTATCCATTCCGAGACGGCTGGAAGCTTTTTTGGGTGGCAACGGTTTTCCTACGCTGTATTAGGCATGACAATGTCTCAATTGTGGTGTTTTCATATTTTCGTCAGCCACTTGTTATAGTGTTTCGAATGAGCTACTTGTGCAAAACATTTGCGTCGAAGAAAAAGCTGTTCAAGAAAGGTTTTGCATCACTTGCATATCAACAAATGGGTTTAGACTTTGTTCCAGGATCCAAGATTAGGTTCTGTGAGGGGGGAGGGAGAAAGGAGGCACAATTTCTTAAGTCTCCTCCCCATGTCCGCTCTCCAAATGTAGTTTTCTATCACTACCAGTTTTAAGATACCACAGCTGGCTATAATTTAATAATAACAACAGTAAAATGTATAAAATGTCATAATATAATAATAATAATAATAATAACTTGATTTTACTAGTGCTTACAACATCACATTATCATAACTTACAAGGATAATAATTTACACAATATAAAATCGAAATGTGCATCACCATTATCAGTATTTCCCTTAGGACTACGATTATGGGTAGAAAGACCTGTAGATTATGTCTACGCGAGTGTCTAAACGAAAAGAATGACGCTTCAGTCGTTACCGCGTGCGGTCAGGAAAGTCTGTGTTCCTTTTTTCCTTAGTGGAGGGGCTTTCCCTATCTATATTGCGTTAATCCTTTTCGTTTCCTGGTTCTACCTTAGGACTCAAGAACAGTGCCGGATTTCTTCTTTCCGACATGTGTGACCAGCTAGTAACTCGGCGCCGTATCCTCACTGGATTGTCCATGGTAAACGAATCCGCCACAGTCGTAAAATACCGGGTGATCAAAAAGTCAGTATAAATTTGAAAACGTAATAAACCACGCAATAATGTAGATAGAAAGGTAAAAATTGACACACTTGCTTGGAATGACATGGGGTTTTATTAGAACCAAAAAAAAAAAAAAGTCCGATAAATGGCGCTGGACAGCAAAACGTCCGTGACTGCTACCGTAACGGGTGAGAGGTACGCCGATATGTTACAGAATCGCATCATCCCCAGCCTGGCTGATAAACACCTGCTGAGGCGTACTATGTTTATACAGAATGGCGCTCCACCCCATATTGCTAGACGTGTGAAAGATCTCTTGCGCGCGTCGTTTGGTGATGATCGTGTGCTCAGCAGCCACTTTCGTCATGCTTGGCCTCCCAGGTCCCCAGACTTCAGTCCGTGCGATTATTGGCTTTGGGGTTACCTGAAGTTGCAAGTGTATCGTGATCGACCGACATCTCTAGGGATGCTGAAATACAACATCCGACGCCAATGCCTCACCATAACTCCGGACATGCTTTACAGTGCTGTTCACAACATTATTCCTCGACTACAGCTATTGTTGAGGAACGATGGTGGACATATTGAGCACTTCCTGTAAAGAACATCATCTTTGCTAAGTCTTACTTTGTTAAGCTAATTATTGCTATTCTGATCAGATGAAGCGCCATCTGTCGGACATTTTTTGAACTTTTGTATCTTTTTGATTCTAATAAAACCCTATGTCATTCCAAACATGTGTGTCAATTTGTACCTCTCTATCTACATTATTCCGTGATTTATTCAGTTTTCAAATTTGTACTGACTTTTTGAGCAGCCGGTACTTTATTGACCGAAGTCTTTCACAACAGAAGTCCCTATACACTACCACGGTTTCGGGGTCTTAGCAGCTGAAATCTGAAATAAAACAACAGCTGTAATCTACTCCATTAAGCAAATAAGAAATTTGTGACAATTCAAGATTGACATTTAGAAACTGAAAAACAGGTAAAATGAGTGACCTATACTCTACCTAGCAGTACTAAGACGTCGTATCCATGCACTAACAACTGATAGGCCAACAGCTACCGTAGGCGGACCGTCAAATAACATCCCAAATTGTGGCTGCAAAGAACTCCACCTTTCAATCGCGACGTGGGAAAATTCCTCTTGACCCAAAATTGCCACGGGGAATGCACGCAGTCTGTAACAATAAAGCCACCATAGGACATTAGGTGGAAGTCATGTGCTATACTAATGTTAAGTTAAATAACGGCCTTGCGTTACAGAAAAGGCAGGGCAGCTTACAACTGATATGACGAACCACATGCTGCGGGCCGTATTCGTGGTGAACGCCGTGGAGAGGGCCCGTAACACGACATGTTTTAAATGTTTTACCTTTTAATTTTACCGTTTTAAAAACCGTTATTCGTCAAGTTCTGTCTTTTCTGCTACTTGGTGCAGATTTTGGTAATTGTATGTATTTTAGCACTTGGCTTATTATTTATGTTACCTTTCCGTATCATTTGTTTGTTGCTTTGTTGCAGTTATTACGTTATTAGTCATGCTGTTTTTACTTATTTCTTTATTATGGCGAACATCTCTGGTAACGGACCGCCATTACTTCCGGTTATTACCTATACTGTTTCTGCATTTTTTTTTCATTTGTTCGGGCTTGTAACTTAGTTCCCATACAGGGATATGTAAAGAAGCAGAATACTGCGCTGCGGTCGGCAACGCCTACATAAGACAACAAGTGTCTGGCGCAGTTGTTAGATCGGTTGCTGCTGCTACAATGGCAGATTGTCAAGATTTAAGTGAGTTTGTTATAGTCGGCGCACGAGCGATGGGACACAGCATCTCCGAGTAGCGATGAAGTGGGGATTTCCACGTACAACCATTTCACGAGTGTACCGTGAATATCAGGAATCCCGTGAAACTTCGAATCTCCGACATCGCTGCAAAAGATCCTGCAAGAACGGGACCAACGATGATTGAAAAGAATCGTTCAACGTGACAGAAGTGCAACTCTTCCGCAAATTGCTGCAGATTTCAAGTCTCGGCGATCATCAACTGTTAGCGTGCGAACCATTCAACGAAACATCGTCGGTATGGGCTTTCGGAGTCGAAGTCCCACTCGTGTACCCTTGATGGCTGCACGACACAAAGCTTTACGCCTCGCCTGAACCCGTCAACATCGAATTTTGACTGTTGATGACTGGAAACATGTTGCCTGGCCGGACGTGTCTCGTTTCAAATTGTATCGAGCCGATGGACGTGGGCGGGTATGGAGACAATCTCATGATACAATGGACCCTGCATGTCAGGCGTGTAGAGGCTCTGTAATGCTGTGGGGTGTGTGCAGTTGGAGTGATATGGGACCCCTGATACCTCTAGATACGACTCTGACAAGTGACACGTACATAAGCATCCTGTGTGGCACCTGCACCCATTCATGTCCAGTGTGCATTCCGACGGACATGGGCAATTCCTGCAGGACAATGCGACACCCCATAAGTCCAGAACTGCTACAGAGTGGCTCCAGGAACACACTTCTGTGCTTAAACACTTCCGCTGGCCACCAAACTCCCCAGACATGAACATTATTTAGCATATCTGGCATGCTTTGAACGTGCTGTTCAGAAGACATCTCCACCACCTCGTACTCTTCCGGATTTATGGACAGCCCCGCAGGATTCATGGTGTCAGTTCCTTCCAGCACTACTTCAGACATTAGTCGAGCCCATGCCACGTCGTTTTTCGGCACTTCTGCTTCTCGTGGGAACCCTACGCGATATTAGGCAGGTGTACCAGTTTCTTGGGCTCTTCACTGTATTTTTTACGGCATGGACAAGACGTCGTGCTACTGTTACGAAGGCTTATTGTTGAACCTTTATATCTGTTTTTCAGTTTCTAAATTTCAATCTTATAAATTTCTCTATTGCTTAATGGAAAATGTTTAACTGTTGTTTTACTTCAGATTTCAAATACAATTGATAATTGGGCGAAGAACTCGAAACCATGATTGTGTATAGCGACGTCTGCCGTGCAAGACTTCGGTCAATAAAGTATTTTACAACTGTGGTAAATTTATTTATCACGAACAATTTGCAGAACAGTTGTAGACATACCGAATGGCTAGGCTAATAGGAAATGAAGGTGTTGTCTTTATTGCAGTAGACAAGAAACTTAAATCCATCGAGACAGAAATCGAAGCTGTATGCGAAATTATTTGGGCAAGGGGTGGGCATAAAATGGTAACTGGATCTTTCTATCGCCCATCAGAATCACTCATGATGTGAATGAAAATTTTGAAGGAAGCCTCAGTTTTCTTGTACTTAAATACCCCAGTCATGCTTTGTCATCAGAGGAGACTTCAATCTTCCGACATTCAATTGGGATAATAACAGTTGCATGGGGGCTTAGTTAAAAGAAAATGCAAATAATTTTAATTTTTTGCTTCAGTAGCTGTCTGTTCGATTACGAAGTCTCGTAAACGGTTGGCCCTGACTAGTATTATTACGCAATCTGACTGCATAGAACAACAACAAAGAATGAAATGGAAATTTTCATTAACACAATTAATTAATTAAGTCCCCAGCAACTATAAAACCTACGAAACCAAAGCATAAGTGTAACTGTTCTGTGTGTGGAAGTATGACTCAACGTACGCATCTGGCACGGTTCTTCTTCAATAACACAAGAAATTTTAAATATCATTTATACTGAATTAATTAAAGAAAATAGAAATACCATAATTACTCAAGAAAACCAGAATTACACTCTAATACAAGAACACAAGCCAGATGCTTTGTTGACTGAACCTGTAATGACGCATTATTCAGGACATTGAAATAATGAGAAAGAAAAGAAAAGTAGTTTGTTACCTTAATTTATATTGATGAAAAGCACTCTAGACATTACAATCCCTCCACACCGACTCGCTACTATCACATCTCAACAAGAATTTTTCAGTATCACATCTCAGCAAGCACTCCCTACTAGCTCATCTCAACAAACACTCCTCACTACGACATCTCAGCACTGATTACCACGAGTTCTCCCAAAGCACTGCCCACTACGAGTTCTCAATAATCACTGCCAGTGGAGGCGGCGGAACAATGCTCTCTAGCGCGATCTCTGGCGCTGTGGCTCAGTGTAGCCACCTTTCATATGCCCTTCCTCCATGGGCTAGAATTTGATGGTATTTTTGCCAGCATTGGTGGTGAAAATACCACCAAATTCGTCAAAAAAAATACAGACAAAAATAAAAGATAATATTCATGCGTAAATATCATATAACTAGATAAAATTTTGGCTTTGCACTGACCTTTCATTAACCTAATATATAAAAAAAAGTAAGCAATACAAATTCTTTCATACATGTGACTTTACATAACAGTTTACACAAGTATTATGAGGTTAAACAGTTCAATCAATAGCGTCAGCAATGACGAATATGTGCAGGTAAGGGTCTCATAACTTTTCACAACCAGTAATACACAAAAAATCAGTTTATACAAATATTCACATAAACGCTTTCCATAGCCCAAGAAACAAGTAGTTGACAGTTCCAGCAGTAGCATCCAGCAATTGTCAACAGGTGCAAATACCAACAAGTGACATTTTTTCAGTAGAAACAGTCCATCAGTGGCACCCAGAAATGTTGAATAGGTGCAGACACCAACAAGTAACACCATTTCAGTATAAGCAGTTCCATTAGTGGCACCAGCAATGTTGAATAGGTGCAGATATCAACAGGTGACATCTTTTCAGTAGAAGCAGTCCATCAGTGGCACCCAGCAATGTTAAATAGGTGCAGACACCAACAAGTAGCACCATTTCAGTATAAGCAGTTCCATTAGTGGCACCCAGCAATGTTGAGCAGGTGCAGACATCAACAGGTGACATCTTTTCAGTAGAAGCAGTCCATCAGTGGCACCCAGCAATGTTAAATAGGTGCAGACACCAACAAGTAGCACCATTTCAGTATAAGCAGTTCCATTAGTGGCACCCAGCAATGTAGAACAGGTGTAGATATCAACAGGTGACATCTTTTCAGTAGAAGCAGTCCATCAGTGGCACCCAGCAATGTTGAGCAGGTGCAGACATCAACAAGTAACACCATTTCGGTAGAAGCAGTCCATCAGTGGCACCCAGTAATGTTGACCAGGTGCTGACTGCAGTCCATAAACTTCACTATCACTAATCACACTGTTCATCAGCAGAAATTAAACATGTCCTAGTGGCACCAATCATGTAGAAAAAGTGCAAATAACAGTTCGTAATATTCCCTATCACTAATCACACAGTTCATCAGCAGAAATTAAACATGTCCAGGTGGCATCCACCATGTTTAAAAGTGCAGCACCATCAATAATCAGACAGTTCAGGCATGAACAATAGTTTGAATACACATACAATGCTTTTACACTAAACATACAAATCATAACAAACACACAAATGATATCAGATAATTGTCCTATTAACTATTACAATACACAAATACCAGTAAACCTATAATATTTATGGGTGTCAGTGCAAGCCACAACAAACAAGTAAAATAATATTTAGGAGATAGGTTGGGATCACTTCTCTGGGATTATAAAAGGAAAACACACAAAACACACTCACTCATCTTTCATCCACATTTAGTGCTACTGTGTAGTTGAATAGTGTTAACTGTGTAAATGCAATTCTGTCTAAATTTTATGTTCATCATGTGTATCAAGTAGTAGTGGCAGCAATGTATAACAGTCAATAATAGTTAGTCAACGTCATAGTCATCATGTCAAGACCAATGTTTGCCAAGCCAGATCAAAATGTACGGTTGCTGAACAACTGTCAGTGAGCCAAGATATACTTCCTCTCTTCAAAAAAAGTATATACTGCTTAGTGATTTAACAAAGTGTGTGTGTAGACAATCTTCCTTCTACTTGAGTGTTCTAGTCTGCCATCTTTATCCTCCTTGTTCCATATAGACCAACAAAAAAAAAAAAAATATGCTCCTCACTTACTTCACCTCTTATCCACCAAAACTCCAATAATCATCAGCATCACATAATCTCAATACTTCAATAATACCTCTTCAATACGTCGATCATCAATATCATTTACCTTACCTCTTGTCCACGAAAACTCCAATAATCATCAACTTCACATAATCTCAATACCTCAATCATACCTCTTCAATACGTCGATATATATAACCTCATTGCCAATATCATTTCACTTCCATAACAACTCTTTCCTCTAGTCAGTCTCCTCGAACAAGTGCAGACAAAATCCTAATGCAAACCTCAATTCATCATCTCATACAATCCGAAGACACAATGACAACACACAACCTCTCGTGTAATCCATCTGATCCAAATCTGCTACTCATTATAAATTATAAGATACATTTTGTTTACCTTGTCCATCATTAAATAAAAGAAATGCATACATGACCTCTAACAGCCTTTAGTTTGAATGACTTTCAGTAAGTAAGTACGATTACGAAGTGTTAATTATCATAATATTTCACAGTGTGTACACCACTTCAAGAATTATGGAAAACAGAAGCAAACATGTGGAGTATTTCTTGTGTCGTGTCACTTCCTATTTCAATTACTCACGAAAAATGCAGTGTAATAACTGTCAATGGTCTAACCTAGTGTTGGTATGTCATGTCGTTAGCTTCCTTCCTATTAGCATAAATTTATACAGCTTCCATAAAACCTCCATCTCATGTGACTTCTATGAAATTTCTTGTACTAATGTCGTTCGTAGCATTATAGCAGTTCATTTTCTTATCTTAAAAATATCAGGCACTGAGCGTAAGCAAAACATGCAATAGCGAGTAAAAATACCAGTAGAGAACAGAATGTCAACAAGTGGATGCAACACAATCCCTACAACGAGGCTCTGCCAAGCGAACAATCTATAATTAATACCATAGTGTGACCTAAACTCTATGTTTGTACACAGTATATCAGCATTTCTATATTCTAAATTAAAGAGTAGTTATGACAACAAAACAGAAGTGTGTAAATATGCAATCCATACGCACAGCAGCAAACATATATCTTACGTAATAAACAAGTCATTAGCATCATTCAGCATAAGCAAATAAATGTTCATATGTAATCTTAATAAGTAAACATGAAGGCGCAAGCAGATAAATCACAAAGTGTAACCTACATACCTAACTACAGTCAGCACAATTAATCGGGTGACAATTATAATTTAAATAAATAAGCACAGCAGGCACATAATAGAAAAATATGACATCAGTGAAAAAGCAGTGCAGCCAAGCGATGCATAATATATACAAATAACAAGCCTGTTCATTAATCAATCATCGTCAAAATCAGTAAATGTACACAAGCACGTCGCTTCACAAGTAAATTCATAGAACATGAAATTTAGCACAAAGTATGAGTCACGTAATCGCAAGCAGCAAATTACGTCTAAAGTACGTACCTAAGTGGAAATATGTTACCTGAAAAATAAACTCAATTAATCGTTACCTTTTTTGTTTATTACTTTCTTCTTCGAAATGACATTCTTCCTGAAATTTTCTCAATAGCAAGTCGTCTTAACGTCGGACACGCACAGAATTTACCTGAAGTTCAAAATATTTTATAGAACCATATCCTGAAAAATACTGAACGTTAATAACATAATTTATATAGTCACCATAGCTTATACAGAATTTAATCGGAGAAATTAGACTGTGTATTTGTTTACGGCTGTCAGTGCATTCACACTGAGCTCTCGATCAGCTGTTGGCGCGTGACGTAGGAAGTAATTGTTTGCGGTCAACGACTGCCTTGTGCGGCGCGCAGACTGACTGTTGCTTTGAGTATGTGCCGCCGCCGGAACACGGCGCGGTATCCTTGCATTCTCCGTGTGTTTACGTACAACTGTTGATGTCTCAAAAGTATGTCATTCCACAAAAATTTTTACGTTCGATATATGATGTATTCCCTTAGAGCGCCGAGATTTAAGAGTTTCTACTTCAACAGTGTTATCATGAACAATTTTGCGAATTCTGTATGGACCGTTATAAAGCAAAAAAAATTTGCGACATAACCCTTTTCCTTTATGAGACAAACGATGAGACTTAATTAACACCTTCTGACCAACTGACAAGATTTTTAAACGACCAGGATGTTTAGCTGATTTCTCTCTTCTAGCAGCCGCAGATGCAATATTTTGTAGAGCCAGGTTCACAACTTGAATGCCGCAGTTTCCGTGAAGGCGGAAAAGGAACGATTTCAGAAATGCGATTTGTTGGTACTTTATTTTTTAATATCAATAGAGGCGGTAAAAAAGTTGAGTCATTAGGAAGTTCATTCAGAATGTTTTGAAAAATATGAAGATACTGATCCCAAGTTCTGTGATTCTGATGACAATAAAGACGGCACAATTTATTGATTTCCTTCATCCATCTCTCTGAAGCGTTAGATTGAGGGTGAAAAAGTGAAATAAAAATTGGTTTAATCTTACGACGCCGTAGAGTACGAAGCCAAATTTTAGAGCGAAACTGTGATCCATTATCTGATATAACCTTATCAACATGTCCAACTTCTTTAAGAAAATGTTTGATAAAAGCATTAGATACTGAACGAGCTGCTGCTTTGCGTAAAGGTGTAAAACACACATATTTTGATGTTAATTCCACTGCTACGAAAATGTACGCAAAACCATTAGTAGAACGAACCACTGGACCGAACAAATCGACTGCAGCCATGTCCTTTAATTTCGCTGGAATGATAGGAAACAACGGTGCTCTGTGAGAAACAGTTGGCGGCTTAGCCTGTTGACATAATTTGCATTTGGCAAGAACAGAACGAATACGTTTTTCCATATTATTGAAGTAGCAATTTTCCCGTAATTTATGAAAGCATTTTCTGGGACCAAAGTGTGCATAACTGAAATGCGTATACCAAATCAGCTTATTAACCCACTCATCAGGAATACAAACTAACCAAACACAGTTGTCGACCGATTTTCGTTTAAAAAGAATGTCGTTGCGAACTAAATAATGCTGTCTAATCGCTACGCTTTCCTTTCTCCTCCACTTCTCCTTAATGTCCTTCCAGATTGGATCCTTATTTTGCTCCTTAGCGATGTCCTGGAGCGAAGACGAAATAAAGTTCTCAAACGCAACACCTTGAATGTACATCAAACAATAATGGTTTTCTTTGCAGTTCTCTTCAGCACTTTGTTTCAAACCCATAGGTGCACGTGATAAAGCATCAGCAACAATATTTGAAGATCCCTGTATGTAAACAATACTAAAATCAAATTCCTGTAGGTACAACGCCCATCGTGACAATCTGCCGTGAGTTAATTTTGTCGACATAAGAAATTCCAAAGCTCGATGATCGGTGTAAACCTTAGTATTTCTGCCATACAAACATGTGCGAAATTTTGTGAAAGCCCAAACAACAGCCAAAGCTTCAAGTTCCGTAATCGAATAATTCTTTTCTGATTTAGAGAGAACACGACTTCCAAAGGCAATAGTTTTCTGTACTACAACGCCGTCTTCTTCTATCTCTTGAAATAAGTGTGCACCTAGGCCTTTGTATGATGAGTCCGTCGCCAAACAAAAATCTTTAGATAAATCCTGGTGTGAAAGAAGTGGAGCAGCAACTAAAGCATCACGAAGTTGTTCAAATTCTGACTGAGCTTCCTCATCCCAACACCAATTATATTTTTTTCCAGATAGTTCACATAAACGAGGTGTGGCCAAATTGTCCAATCTAACAAAGCGTCTAAGAAAATTACAGACACCAAGGAAACTACGAACATCACGTTTTGTGGTAGGAACAGCATAATTACGAATAGCGCCTAGTTTTTCTGGATCAGGAAGAATACCTTCTGTAGAAATAATGTGACCGAGAAATTTCACCTGAGAACGACCAAATTCAGATTTTTCCAAGTTCACTGTCATGCCAACTCGTGCAAAAATACGTAATAATGAATCCAATATTTTGTTATGCTCACTCCAAGAACGTTTAGCAATAAGAATGTCGTCAACATATGAAGTAATATTGTCACGAAGATAAACAGGTAAGATTTCGTTTAAACTACGAATGAATGCTGCAGAAAATATAGTAAGTCCAAACGGTAATTTCCAAAGTCACTTTTGGGTAAAACAGTCAAATCCGGTTATTGTTTACCTACTGTCTAGGTAGATGGATAGTAGAAGAATTGTTTTTTATAGATACAAAGAATAGTGAAAGAGAAGCAGCGGTGCAGAAAACTAAAAGGGAAATAGCACCACTACAGCTCGGGGCCCTGTGAGCGCTACGGCACATATTCACTTAGTGTAGTGAATCCCCTGAGGACCTTAATAGCTGCACATAAATTTCAGTTTGTGACTTAGTGGCAAACTTGGCGGAAGTGCGTACGTAAATTGATCTAACCATGAACATGGATGTAAGTCATTCTTAGAATTGCGGAAGATCTTAAATTTCCGAACAGTCAAGAAGTGTTTATAGTCAAAGTTTTCGCCTCGTGGCAACAAAGACCTACCGCGTCTGTCCCAGTTTGAATGTCGATTATTGTCAAGTTCGCGCGCCTGGCGCTCTCTTGTTGCTTCTCGTAAATGAAATAAATTACTTTCTTCAAACCCCTTTGCTACCTGTGATTCTAAATTTCTTTTGCTATCTTTTCCTACAATTTCGCCTTCAATTTGTTTGACTTGCTTTCGTAATGCCTCAAATTCCTTTTTAACGCCTTCATTAAATTTTCCCTGATTTTCAACATGCTTACTTATGTTCTGGTACTCTTCGGTTTCTGCAAATGGTAATGGAGCTGTATCATCTGAATTTCTATCCCCATTTAAACTAAGACTTGTCAATTTATCTGAAATCTCCTCAACTCTTTCCGATAAGTCACCTATTTTTTCTTTCTGTTTACTTACGTCTTCCGTAAGTGTCGCGACTCGGGTTTCAGTATTGACACATTTGGTAGTTAACTGTTCATATTGTTGTGTTAGATTATTTATTCTGTCATTTGGTATGGATTCCTCGATTCTCTCAAATATTTCTTCCTTATCATGTGCACGTTGTAAATTTAACTCTGAAAATTTTTGAACTATCACGCGATCTCTTTCCTCCTGTTCTCTATCCTGTTCCCTTTGTCTAATCTCTACTGCAATTAATCTATTATTGTGAGCATTCAAAATCGGTTGTACTTCTTCTCTGATTTCTTTCTTTAATTCATCTTTCATGTTTTTGAAACATGTCCCTATTCGTGAATCTAACCGTGTTTCCATTGTTCCCATCTGTGTTTTTAATTCAGATCCAAACCGTGTTTCCATTGTTCCCATATCAGTTTTTAATTCAGATCGTAATGTTCCCATCTCTGTTTTAATTGTTCCTATTTGTGATCCCAGTGATTCCATTGTTCCCCTCTGTGTTTTTAATTCAGATCCAAACCGTGTTTCCATTTTTAATATAGCACTCATCAACTGCTCCATAGTCACTGATTCGAAACTCCTTTCGCCCCTAACATTTCCCGCAAAACCAGTTTCCTTCGTCGTAGCTGTAAAGCTATCTGTGTTCGATACTATTTCAGACTCTTCTATCGTTAATCTCGTATTCTGTGAATTTCCTGATTGAGAAAAATTTTGAAATGGTTCCGGACTATTTTCCCGACTTATTAAATTGTTTTCCACTCCATTATTCATCATACTGTTGTCCTGTGTTGGCGAGTTCGCCATGTCAACAATTTCGTCATTCTCACTGTCCATCATTTTTGCCTTTTTCATCGACCGCGTAATCATTTACAAAACATACAAAACTCGTCACTATATGAAATTACACACAATGACACTTTATCTCCAACAATACCATTCACACGAAATGTTTCCCTCAAACACGATTAATCGAACAATTGAAATAATTGCACTAATTGTCAAACCCATAGACAAGACAACAGAAATGAAATTTTGCAAAAAAAAAAAAATACCATTAGAAGAATGACAATTACCAAATCTACACATGCAAAATAGACTACAATTGCTAAACTACAAATTACTACAACAATACTACTGTCTACTATTTTTACAATCAGAAGATTCCAAGGGACGATCCGAAGCAGCGGTCGCCACGTGCATGGGGGCTTAATTAAAATAGAATGCAAATAATTTTAATTTTTTGCTTCAGTAGCTGTCTGCTCGATTACGTAGTCTCGTAAACGGTTGGCCCTGACTAGTATTATTACGCAATCTGACTGCATAGAACAACAACAAAGAATGAAATGGAAATTTTCATTAACACAATTAATTAATTAAGTCCCCAGCAACTATAAAACCTACGAAACCAAAGCATAAGTGTAACTGTTCTGTGTGTGGAAGTATGACTCAACGTACGCATCTGGCACGGTTCTTCTTCAATAACACAAGAAATTTTAAATATCATTTATACTGAATTAATTAAAGAAAATAGAAATACCATAATTACTCAAGAAAACCAGAATTACACTCTAATACAAGAACACAAGCCAGATGCTTTGTTGACTGAACCTGTAATGACGCATTATTCAGGACATTGAAATAATGAGAAAGAAAAGAAAAGTAGTTTGTTACCTTAATTTATATTGATGAAAAGCACTCTAGACATTACAATCCCTCCACACCGACTCGCTACTATCACATCTCAACAAGAACTTTTCAGTATCACATCTCAGCAAGCAGTCCCCACTAGCTCATCTCAACAAACACTCCTCACTACGACATCTCAGCACTGACTACCACGAGTTCTCCCAAAGCACTGCCCACTACGAGTTCTCAATAATCACTGCCAGTGGAGGCGGCGGAACAATGCTCTCTAGCGCGATCTCTGGCGCTGTGGCTCAGTGTAGCCACCTTTCACAGTACTGTTAGTGACGGGTGTGACGAGACATCCTGTGAAACATTACTAAATGTCTTCTCCGAAAACAACCTTGAACAGATATTTCGGAGCCCCACTCATGATGGCAATGCATTAGATCTAATGGCAATAAATAAATTTGACCTCCTTGAAGCCCTCCCCTACGAAACAGGTATCAGTGACAATGAGACAGTTACAATAACAATGAACACTGAAGTACAAAGATCATTTAACACCTTATAACACGGAAACTAATTACCGTACGAGTACCAAACTTGGTAGCATTGATATCCAGAGTATGGGGTGCATGCCGGGTTAGCCGTTCGGTCTAACGCACTGCTTTCCGGGCGAGAAGGAGTGTCGGTCCCCGGCACGAATCCGCCAAGCGCAATAGTATCAAGGTCCGGTGTGCCGGCCAGTCTGAGGATGGTTTTTAAGGTGGTTTTCCATCTGCCTCGGCGAATGAGGGCTGGTTCCCCTTATTCCGCCTCAGTTACAATATGTCGGCGATTGCTGCGCAAACACTATCTCTACGTACACGAACACCATAATTACTCTACCACGCAACCATTGGAATTACACTCGTCTGGTGTGAAACGTTCCCGAGAGGGTCCACTGGGGGCCGAACCGCACAATAACCCTGGGTTCGGTGTGTGGCGGCGGTGGGGTGAGTGGATTGCTGTAGCATGTTGTGGGGTTGTAAACCACTGAGGGCTACGGCGGGGACGAAGCCTCTTCGTCGTTTCTAGGTCCCCAGTTCCATACAATACAATACAATACAATGAGGTGCATGATATCGATGGTCACAGCGCCACCTTCCAGTTTCACCTATGGCCACCAGGTGTCACGATCAGTCATTGTGATTCATAGTCACACACATCTGACCACTCGTAGTGCACTTGTTGACATGTCAACATGAGCTTGGACAAAAGGAGCGGGGCACTGTTGGCGAAGCTCTATTATCAGAACATCAATAATGCTAGGGCTGCACTTCGAGAATATCGCCGGCTGAAAGGATTATAGAAGGGTCCTCTTTCCCCACCTGCTGTGCAGAGTATGATGAAGTTCGAATCAATTGGCGAACAGGGCATCGCTCTGGGAAGAGGCCGACTACCGGTTGCACCACAGGTGGTTGATGAAATCGCTATTTCTATGGCAGCCAACGCTGCGCGTAGTTCCCGATCGTCAGGCTGTGCGCGTGCTGTGTCGCAACAGTTGAACATCCGTTGGTCCACTGTACGGAAGGTGCTTCGAACCAATCTCAGATTGTATCCGTACAAGATCCATATCGCACAGCAGCTTGCACCACAGGACGCACAACGACGTGTTGATCTCGCTCTCCACTTTCTCGCAAGGACTGAAGTCCTGTGGACAGACGAAGCTCATTTTTTCTCTGATGGGTGAAGTGAACACAGAATTGTCGAGTGTGAGATTCTGCACCCCCAGTCACTTTGCATGATCCTCTGTGTGATGATGGTGTGGTTTCACGGCTACGTTCATCATTGGCCCAATCTTTTTTGAACATGTCGGCGCTCAAGGACCAAAGGCGTGCAGTGTTACCTGCCAGCGTTACTGCGATATGCTGCGCCAGCATGTCATACCCGCCCTACAGGAGAGAGGCGCATTGAAATCAACAGTTTTCATGCAAGATGGCTCCACACCACACATCGCTCGTGAAGTTCACCTACTTCTCCGAAGCACATTTGGAAACGATCGAATTATCAGCCTATCGTTTCCAAATGCTTGGCCACACGATCGCCTAATCTCATTCTCTGTGATTTCTGGTTGTGGAGCTACCTGAAGGACACGGTTTACCGGGAGAACATTCACACATGTGCTGATCTGAAGAGCAGCATATCAAGAGAAGTTTCCAGCGTTCCGACGGACAGGCTTCGTTCTGCTGTGCAGGATGCAATCCTGGACCGTCAGACTCTTCTGGAATTGATGGGCGCTATACAGAGACTCTTTTGTAGCAGAAATGGCACCGCTATGTAATGGTATGATGTATCGTAGCAGCATATTAAAAGTGTTTCAATTGGATTGATTCTGCATTATTTCTCTTCCCCGTGTCCTTGACATTAATGCTCCCAATTTTTGTCCTCGTACGGTAACTAGTTTCCGTGTTATAAAGTGTTCAATAGGGAAAGCTTAATAATAACCTCCCGGTGTATTGGTTGGCTCTTCTAGGAACGTCTACTCGCAGACCATGCCGTGATGCAGAACACGTCACTTCCAGCGTCTGCCATTCGAGTTGGCTGAGCATCTTCGTGAGATTCGTGCTTACTAAGCGGACCTGTAACGAAAAGTGCTGTTCCTCTTTGGCTCTTCTCTATTTCCTCTGTCAATACTATCTGGGGTGGATACAGACTGACGAGCGTTATTCAATAAGTGGTCGAAAGAGTGTTTTGTTGATGGAGGATTCTTCGAACGAAGCCTAGTCTATCTGCCTTACCCGCAATTAATTTCATGTGGTCTTTACACTTCAAATCGCTCCGAACGCTTACTCCTATATGCTTTATGGAAGTAATAGCTTCCATTGGGTGTTCTGCAATCGTGTAAGTAATGCGGTAAGGTTCCCTCTGTCTGCGTATTCGCAGTTCGTTACATTTATTTATGTTGAGGATCAATTACCGCTCCCTTCACCAAACACCGATCCTCTGCAGGACTCCTTGCATTTCGCAATAATTTTCAGCGTTGCAACTTCTCCGTATTCAACAGCGTCATCCGCGAAAAGCCTCATGGAACTATCGACGTTGTCTGTTAGGTCATTTATACAGGGTGGTCCATTGATAGTGACCGGGCCAAATATCTCACGAAATAAGCATCAAACGAAAAAACTACAAAGAACGAAACTCGTCTAGTTTGAAGGGGGAAACCAAATGGCGCTGTAGTTGGCCCGCTAGATGGCGCTGCCATAGGTCAAACAGATATCAACTGCGTTTTTTTAAAAATAGGAACACCCATTTTTATTTCATATTCATGTAGTACGTAAAGAAATATGAATGTTTTAGTTGGACCACTGTTTTCGCTTTGTGATAGATGGCGATGTATTAGTCGCAAACGTATAAGTACGTGGTATTACGTAACATTCCTCCAATGCGGACGGTATTTGCTTCGTGATACATTACCCGTGTTAAAATGGACCGTTTACCAATTGCGGAAAACGTCGATATCGTGTTGATGTATGGCTATTGTGATCAAAATGCCCAACGGGCGTGTGCTATGTATGCTGCTCGGTATCCTGGACGCCATCATCTAAGTGTCCGGACCGTTCGCCGAATAGTTACGTAATTTAAGGAAACATGAAGTTTTCAGCCACATGTGAAACGTCAGCCACGACCTGCAACAAATGATGATGCCCAAGTAGGTGTTTTACCTGCTGTCGCGGCTAATCCGCACATCAGAAGCAGACAAATTGCGTGAGAATGCTACGGTGTTGAGAATGCTACATCAATATCGATTGCACCCGTACCATATTTCTATGCACCAGGAATTGCATGGCGACGACTTTGAATGTCGTGTACAGTTCTGCCACTGGGCACAAGAGAAATTACGGGACGATGACGGATTTTTTGCACGCGTTCTACTTAGCGACGAAGTGTCATTCACCAACAGCGGCAACGTAAACCAGCATAATATGCACTACTGGGCAACGGAAAACCCACGATGGCTGCGACAAGTGGAACATCAGCGACCTTGGAGGGTTAATTCATGGTGCCTCATTATGGGAGGAAGGATAATTGGCCCCCATTTTATCGAAGGCAATCTAAATGGTGCAATGTATGCTGATTTCCTACGTAATGTTCTACCGATGTTACTACAAGATGTTTCACTGCATGACGGAATGGCGATGTACTTCCAGCATGATGAATGTCCGGCACATATCTCGCGTGCGGTTGAAGCGGTATTGAATAGCATATTTCATGACAGGTGGATTGGTCGTCGAAGCACTATACCATGGCCCGCACGTTCACCGGATCTGACGCCCCCGGATTTCTGTCCGTGGGGAAAGTTGAAGGATATTTGCTATCGTGATCCAGCGACAGCGCCTGACAACATGTGTCAGCGCATTGTCAATGCATGTGTGAACATTACGGAATGCGAACTACTCGCTGTTGAGAGCAATGTCATTACACGTATTGCCAAGTGCATTGAGGTTGACGGACATCATTTTGAGCATTTATTGCATTAATGCGGTATTTACAGGTAATCACGCTGTAACAGCATGTGTTCTCAGAAATGATAAGTTCACAAGGGTACATGCATCACATTGGAACAACCGAAATAAAATGTTCAAACGTACCTACGTTCTCTATTTTAATTTAAAAAAACCTACCCGTTACCAGCTGTTCGTCTAAAATTGTAAGCCATATGTTTGTGACTATTACAGCGCCATCTGTCACAAAGCGAAAAAAGTGGTCCAACTAAAACATTCATATTTCTTTACGTACTACAAGAATATGTAATAAAAAATGTAGGTTCCTATTTAAAAAAAGCGCAGTTGATATCCGTTTGACCTATAGCAGCGCCATCTATCGGGCCAGCCATAGCGCCATCTGGTTTCCCCCTTCCAGCTAGACAAGTTTCGTTCATTGTAGTTTTTTCGTTTGACGCTTATTTCGTGAGATATTTGGCCCGGTCAGAATCAATGGACCACCCTGTATATATTGTGAAAAGTGATGGTCCTTTAACACTATCCTTGAGCACGCCCCAACTTACTTTTACTTCTGAATATTTCTCACCGTTCAGAATAACATGCTTTGTTCTGTTTGCTAATAACTCTTCGATTCAGTCCCACATGTATTCTGATATTCCGTACACTCGTATTTTGTTCATTAGGCGGCAGTGCGGAAATGTATCGAATGCCTTCCCTAAGTCAAGAACATGGTATCTTCTGGGCTCATGTATCTACTGCTTTCTGAGTCTCGTGGACTATTCGAGCCAGCTGGGTTTCACACGATCGTAGTCCAACAAAGGAGATTTTCGGTCTCCAGAAATGTCATAATACATAAAACTATCCAAAATTCTACAATTTACCAACTTCAGAGATTTAGGATCATAGTTGTGTGCGTCTGCTTGACCACCCTTCTTGAAAACGAGAATGACCTACGCTCTTTTCCAATCAATAGGAATGCTTCGCTTCTCCGTTTACCTGCGGTACACTGCTACCAGAAGATAAAGTTCTTTTGCATACGCTGTGTAGAATCGAACTGGTATCCCGTCAATTCTCGGGGCCTTTCCTCTGTTGAGCGATTTCAGTTGCTTTTCTGATCCTTGGTCACCTATCTCGATATTTGTCATTTTGGTCGTTCGTGCGACGATGTAAAGAATGATCTACAGTGCGATTTTCCCGCGTGAAAGAGTTTGGGAAAAAGATTGTTAGTATAACGGCCTTTTCCCTGTCATCCTTGGTTTCGATGTCATTATGGCCACGAGTGTCTGGACAGACGATTTTGATCAGTTTACTTATTTTACGTAAGACCAAAACTTCTTACAAGGAACCTTTCGAGTGCGATGTCACAAGTTCAATTTTTAGTAAGGCTCATTTGAAAGAGTAATGTTAAAAATTATGACAGGAAAACTATTAGCTGCTAATGAATCACCATGTTTGTCAGGAAGGCGTCAGGAAATGAAGTGCGGGAGGTGCAACCTTTTATGGCATTGTATATGACAACTCACAAAATGGACATCGTCGACATTGCAGAAATGTTCAAAACAAACCATTAACTTGCCCCATGAACACAGAATGTAAAACGGTGCACCACAGTGATCACAAAGGCTCGCTCCATCAAGATCGAAGGTGAACTCCTTGGCCTTGGGAGTTACAAACCGTGTAGGACGTTCAGTTAGGTATCAGTTAGGAATGTATATACACTCCTGGAAATGGAAAAAAGAACACATTGACACCGGTGTGTCAGACCCACCATACTTGCTCCGGACACTGCGAGAGGGCTGTACAAGCAATGATCACACGCACGGCACAGCGGACACACCAGGAACCGCGGTGTTGGCCGTCGAATGGCGCTAGCTGCGCAGCATTTGTGCACCGCCGCCGTCAGTGTCAGCCAGTTTGCCGTGGCATACGGAGCTCCATCGCAGTCTTTAACACTGGTAGCATGCCGCGACAGCGTGGACGTGAACCGTATGTGCAGTTGACGGACTTTGAGCGAGGGCGTATAGTGGGCATGCGGGAGGCCGGGTGGACGTACCGCCGAATTGCTCAACACGTGGGGCGTGAGGTCTCCACAGTACATCGATGTTGTCGCCAGTGGTCGGCGGAAGGTGCACGTGCCCGTCGACCTGGGACCGGACCGCAGCGACGCACGGATGCACGCCAAGACCGTAGGATCCTACGCAGTGCCGTAGGGGACCGCACCGCCACATCCCAGCAAATTACGGACACTGTTGCTCTTGGGGTATCGGCGAGGACCATTCGCAACCGTCTCCATGAAGCTGGGCTACGGTCCCGCACACCGTTAGGCCGTCTTCCGCTCACGCCCCAACATCGTGCAGCCCGCCTCCAGTGGTGTCGCGACAGGCGTGAATGGAGGGACGAATGGAGACGTGTCGTCTTCAGCGATGAGAGTCGCTTCTGCCTTGGTGCCAATGATGGTCGTATGCGTGTTTGGCGCCGTGCAGGTGAGCACCACAATCAGGACTGCATACGACCGAGGCACACAGGGCCAACACCCGGCATCATGGTGTGGGGAGCGATCTCCTACACTGGCCGTACACCACTGGTGATCGTCGAGGGGACACTGAATAGTGCACGGTACATCCAAACCGTTATCGAACCCATCGTTCTACCATTCCTAGACCGGCAAGGGAACTTGCTGTTCCAACAGGACAATGCACGTCCGCGTGTATCCCGTGCCACCCAACGTGCTCTAGAAGGTTTAAGTCAACTACCCTGGCCAGCAAGATCTCCGGATCTGTCCCCCATTGAGCATGTTTGGGACTGGATGAAGCGTCGTCTCACGCGGTCTGCACGTCCAGCACGAACGCTGGTCCAACTGAGGCGCCAGGTGGAAATGGCATGGTAAGCCGTTCCACAGGACTACATCCAGCATCTCTACGATCGTCTCCATGGGAGAATAGCAGCCTGCATTGCTGCGAAAGGTGGATATACACTGTACTAGTGCCGACATTGTGCATGCTCTGTTGCCTGTGTCTATGTGCCTGTGGTTCTGTCAGTGTGATCATGTGATGTATCTGACCCCAGGAATGTGTCAATAAAGTTTCCCCTTCCTGGGACAATGAATTCACGGTGTTCTTATTTCAATTTCCAGGAGTGTAGAATCATGGTGTAACGGGACGATTAGAACTGATGGAATGTGACGGCATGCAACCTAATGTGAAACAGTCTGTCGTGGAGCTTATCGTGACACTAGCTATCCTTTAAGGTGCAGTTGCAGATAATGCGATAATATGTTTTATAGGCACGAAAAAAACAAACTCAAACTTCAGAGGCTGAATTTCTCCAGTGGTTCCAGATGGTACGAGAGTAATCCCTAAAGTAAGGTCTCCTACTTCCTTATAAGTACAGAACTCTGTTTTTGTGGCAGTTGGTCACACTGTTAGGAAGAGTGCTTCACGCGCTGTGTGTAAACATGCGCATGCCGGGTTGAGGCGCTCAGTCTTGGCTTGGCAGCCGTTGAGAATGGTGCTCCCGTTGGATGTTACCGTCAAGTACGATTTGCGTGCAGTTATTCGGTTTTTGAACGCAAAGGGCACTGCGCCGATTGAAATCCGATTGACGGAAGTGTATGGTGAGTCGTGAATGGATGTCAAAAATGTTCGTAAGTAGTGTAGAGAGTTTGCAGCTGGTGGGACCGAAATTCACGACGAACAAATGAGCGGGAGACCGTCAATTGCTGAGGAGACAGTGTTGAAGGTTGAGCAAAGCATGCGTGAAGATCGGCGGATCACCCTGGATGATCTCTGCACGTTTGTTCCTGAGGTTGCCCGCAGCACCGCTCACAGAATTTTAAAGGAAACATTTTACTACCAGGAAGGTGTGCGCAAGATGGGTGCCACGCATGCTCACTGAGGACCACATGCGGCAACGTGTTGATGCTTCCCGCGCATTTCTTGCAGCCGAACAGGACAACTTTCTGGACTCAATTGTCACGGGTGACGAAACCTGGGCATACCATTTATCACCTGAGACCAAGCAACAATCACTCCAGTGGCGGCATCCTTCTTCGCCAAAGCCGCGGAAATTCAAACAGACACAGTCTGCCGGTAAAGTCATGACAGCCGTTTTTTGGGATCGGAAAGGGGTATTGTTGGTCGACTTCATGCCCACTGAGACAACAATTAACGCTGACAGGTACTGTGAGACTCTGAAAAAACTCAAACGGACAATTCAGAACTGGAGAAGAGGAATGTTGAGCAAGAGCGTACACATTCCCACACATCACTCGGCAAACCGTTGGCCGGAAAGCGATTCAGCTCCGACAACGAGATGAAAGAAGAGGTTCATAACTTTCTGAACAGCATGGCGGCGAGCTGGTATGACATGGGCATACAGAAACTGCCACAGCGTCTACAAAAATGCATCGACAAAAATGGTGACTATGTCGAAAAATAGCTAAATGTTCAAACTGTAAACTGATGTAAACCATTGTAGAAATAAACAGGTCTATGTACTTATAAAAAAAATGAGACCTTACTTTTGGGATTACCCTCGTATGAAATGCAAAGTCACACATTTTTGACTAGGTATGATTTGCTCTAAAGGACGATTTTTATACGCAGACCAGGAATCAAGGAAGGAAGATGGGGTTCAAAGTCCTGTCGACATCGAGGTCATTAGAGACGGAGCACAGGCTTGGATGGTGTGAAGGATGGGGAAGGAAATCGGCGGTGCCCTTTCAAAGGAACCATCCCTGCCGGCCGCGGTGGTCTCGCGGTTCTAGGCGCGCAGTCCGGAACCGTGCGACTGCTACGGTCGCAGGTTCGAATCCTGCCTCGGGCATGGATGTGTGTGATGTCCTTAGGTTAGTTAGGTTTAAGTAGTTCTAAGTTCTAGGGGACTGATGACCACAGCAGTTGAGTCCCATAGTGCTCAGAGCCATTTGAACCATTTTTGAACCATCCCTGCAATTGCCTGGAGCGATTTGGGGAAATCACAGAAAACCTAAATCAGGATAGCCGGACGCTGATCTGAACCGTGGTCCTCTGTAAGAATGCGAATGCAGTGTGCTAACCACTGCGCCTTCTCGCTCGGTACCGAATCAAGCAAACGCAAATTATTTTGACCAACTATTGGCCAAAAGCAGTGATCGTACTGTAGTTGTAGTTCTCTTACGCCCACTTTGTTGTGACGTAAATATTTCCTGCTGCCCTTGCAAGACCACGCACAAGAGAAAGAAACGTAGGGGACAGAGCACCTCCAACTTCTCACAGTACAATAAATAACTTTCCATACACTTTAACGACCTGATTAACAGTCGGCATAATTGTATACGGATGCGTTATGGTATTGATGCTAATTGATCTTGATACAGATCTATTGGGACGCCTAATTTCAAAGGTTCGCCGGCCGCTGTGACCGAGCGGTTCTAGGCGCTTCAGTCCGGAACCGCTCTGCTGCTACTGTCGCAGGTTCGAATTCTTCCTCGGGCATGGATGTATGTGATGTCCTTAGGTTAGTTAGGCTTAAGCAGTCCTAAGTCTAGGTGACTGATTACCTCAGTTGTTAAGTCCCATAGTGCTTAGAGCCATTTCGAAGGTTCCATTCATATGCATTTCAAAAAATGGTTCAAATGGCTCTGAGCACTATGGGACTCCTGAAGTCATTAGTCCCCTAGAACTTAGAACTAGTTAAACCTAACTAACCTAAGGACATCACACACATCCATGCCCGAGGCAAGATTCGAACCTGCGACCGTAGCGCTCTCGCGGTTCCACACTGCAGCGCCTAGAACCGCACGGCCACACCGGCCGGCTGTGTGAATTCCTAAGGGACACAACTGCTGAGGTCATCGGTCGCCAGACTTTCACAGTACTTAAACTAACTTACACTATGAACAACACAGACACCCATGCCCGAGGGAGGCCTCGAACCTCCGGCGGGAGGGGCTGCGCAATCCGTGGCATGGCGCTTCAAACACCGCGGCCACTCCGTGCGGCCATGGTTTCAAACATTCCTACCAACTGCACTGTCTACATGACGCATAAGGAAAATTTATTTCATCATAACGGTCTCCAAAGTGTAGTATTACCTACATTTTCCATATTTGGTTATGCTCATGACTACTTTTGACATGTTATTAGCTTTTCAGTTAGTCAAATGTGAGCAAGAATCTGGCGGCAATAGACTTCAAGTAACTGAAAAGGCCCTAGCTGTTACGTTTCAGTACCCTCTCCTTGAACAACGATTGTCCTTTATTACGTTTCACTGGAAAGAGGATCTGTGGTTCATTGTCCGCAAGGATGAAGAACTATATGGTTCGATACCTGTTTCAATATAACTTTCACTTGTTGAGGTCTGGATCATTATCCGCACAGTCAAGCGTATACGACACCACACATTCCACTCACTCAACTTGCAAAAACGCTAATATTTCATCTGCCACGTCTTTCTCACTCTGCGAAATTCCTTTGGTTCCTCTCTGATAATACGTCCACTTTGACAACTGTTGTTGTAAATATAATGCAATGTTTGCTTTGTTTATTGTTGTCATTGCTCTGTTTTGTATCAACGCCACTAGCACTGTAGTACTGTTGTGAGTTACTCGTCGACTAAGCAGTTCAGCTACGCTCCGTTTGCCGGCCGGAGTGGCCGAGCGGTTCTAGGCGCTTCAGTCTGGAACCGCGCGACCGCTACGGTCGCAGGTTCGAATCCTGCCTCGGACATGAATGTGTGTGCTGTCTTTAGGTTTAAGTAGTTCTAAGTTCCAGGGGACTGATGACCTCAGATGTTAAGTCCCATAGTGCTCAGAACCATTTGAACCATTTTACGCTCCGTAGCCTCATGCTGTGCTCACCAATGGATACCTCCAGTCCCGCCCCCTGTTGCCATCAGCAGCCAATATCGTGGTCGCATGGTAGATATTATATGGAGTGTCCAATGCCGTAAACACCATTTGCCTCTTGCGACTTCGCACTCAAGGAGTTTCTTGTTACCGTTTTCTGTCAGGCTGGTTTACAGAATTTTACTTTCGAATATGTTGAACGCTGCACGCAAGGCCCACCTTACTCTAATTTTGGCTTCGTTTATTTTTTGTTTGCCTGTAAGTCTTCGGCTACTTTTAAATTTGCAGTGTGCTCTCTTTGCCCTCGTAGCAGCTTACTAAAGCGGCTGTCGATCCACGGAGGCTCTTTTCCAATCCTCAAACATTTGTCCGTTACACACCCGTCGATTGCTCAATGCTCTTGAACTTTGTGCAGTGTTGGTGAACATTCCTGTTTTTAAAAAAGGGAGCCGCCGGAAATTTCTTCAGAATCTGATTGTTGGTGCATTCCCGTTCCTTCTGCGTTTCCCATGAAGATCATCTTGAGACTCTGAACAAAACGGGTCAGATCGTTGTTGCAGAAGCAACTAAAAAAGAATGCCAAATTTAAAAGAACGCAAAATCCCCAAGATTGGCAAAGTTTTACAGAAGTTCGAAATATGGCGCGTACTTCTATGTGAGATGCTTTTAATAATTTCCACAACGAAATTCTGTCTAGAAATCTTTCAGAAAACGCAAAGATATTCTGGTCATACATAAATCACACCAGGGGCAAGACGCAATCAATACCTTCACTGCGCGATAACAACGGGGAAGTCACTGAAGACAGTACCACTAAAGCAGAGTTATTAAACACGGTTTTCCGAAACTCCTTCACCGAAGAAGACGAAGTAAATATTCCTGAATTCCCATCAAGAACAACTGCCAAGATGAGAAACATAGAAGTAGATATCCTCGGAGTAACGAAGCAGCTTAAATCACTTAATAAAGGCAAGGCCTCCGGTCCAGATTGTATACCAGTCAGGTTCCTCTCAGAGTATGCTGATAAAATAGCTCCATATTTAGCAATTATATACAACTACTCACTCACAGAAAGATCCATACCTAAAGACTGGAAAATTGCTCAAGTCACACCAGTACCCAAAAAGGGAAGTAGGAGTAATCCGCTGATTTACTGGCCTATATCACTAACGTCTATTTGCAGTAGGGTTTTGAAACATATACTGTATTCCAACATTATGAAGTACCTCGAAGAAAACGATTTATTGTCACATAGTCAGCACGGTTTCATAAAATATCGTTCTTGTGAAACACAATTAGCTCTTTATACTCATGAAGTAATAAGTGCTATCGACCGGTGATGTCAAATTGATTCCATATTTTTAGATTTCCAGATGGCTTTCGACACCGTTCCTCACAAGCGTCTCCTAACCAAACTGCGTGCCTACGGAGTATCGCCTCAGTTGTGCCACTGGATTCGTGATTTCCTGTCAGAAAGGTCACAGTTCGTAGTAACAGACGGAAAGTCATCCAGTAAAACAGAAATAATATCCGGCGTTCCCCAAGGAAGTGTTATAGGCCCTCTATTATTCCTGATCTATATTTACGACATAGGTGACAATCTGAGTAGCCGTCTTAGATTGTTTCCAGATGATGCTGTCATTTACCGTCTTGTAAAGCCATCAGATGATCAAAACGACTTGCAAAATGATTTAGATAAGATATCTGTATGGTGCTAAAAGTGGCAATTGACCCCGAATAAGGAAAAGTGTGAAGTTATACACATGAGTACTAAAAGAAATCAGCTAAGTTTCGATTGCACGAGAGGGCACACAAATCTGAAGGCTGTAAATTCAACTAAATACCTAGAGATTACAATTACAAATAACCTAAATTGGAACGATCACATAGATAATATTGTGGGTAGAGCAAACCAAAGACTGCGATTCATTGGCAGAACATTTAGAAGGTGTAACAGGTCTATTAAAGACACTGTTTACACCACGCTTGTCCGCCCTATTCTGGAGTATTGCTGTGCGGTGTGGGATCCGCATCAGGTGGGACTGACGGATGATATCGAAAAAGTACAAAGAAGGGCAGCTTGTTTTGTATTATCGCGAAATAGGGGAGATAGTGTCACAGACATGACACGTGAATTGGAGTGGCAATCATTAAAACAAAGGCGTTTTTCGTTGCGGTAGGATCTTCTCATGAAATTTCAATCACCAGTTTTCTCCTCCGATTGCGAAAACATTCTGTTGGCACCCATCTAAATAGGGAGAAATGATCATCACGATAATATAAGAGAAATCAGGCCACGCGCAGAAAAATTTAAGTGCTCGTTTTTCCCGCGTGCCGTTTGAGAGTGGAACGGTAGAGAGACAGCTTGAAGGTGGTTCATTGACCCTCTGCCAGGCACTTAATTGTGAATAACAGCGTAATCACGTAGATGTAGATGTAGATGTTTCACCTCGGAGCCTGAACAATGGAGCGGCGTGCTCTTCCGGCTTCGCTGGTCACCACTATGTCCGCTTCGTTGCCAGCTAACGCATCCGCCGTGACGTAGCCAGGAAAAGGAACAGCAGCTTCTTCCCACCCGTCATCACCAATTTCGTCCGTATTAAAAGTATATACAGGCCTTGGCTAGAGCTGCAAGGGGCGGAAGTGGGAGCTGAAGATCACAAAGCGTTTATAAAACATGGCATTTTCGGCATTTTCGGCGTGGATCGAGTGAAGCTTTAGCCTCTTATATTAGCGAAGTTTAGACGGCGCAGCTGGCGCGGAAGAAAACTTACAGCACGACAATCCGAAGTTCGTGGGGTCGACTTCCAGTAGAGAAATGTTTTTATTTTTTATTTTCCCTCTTTACTTATTTACTATTAAAAACAGTCTTGATCACGATTTATTTATCAAGGTGACCGGTTTCGACCACTATTGTGGTCATCTTCAGACCATTGAGTAGGAACCTCTTTCTGTTGGAGAATCACTACTGGTGATTCTCCAACAGAAAGAGGTTCCTACTCAATGGTCTGAAGACGACCACACTAGTGGTCGAAACCGGTCACCTTGATAAATAAATCGTGATCAAGACTGTTTTTAATAGTAAATATTTATAAGACATTGATCACTGCTGTTCCCATAATGCATTCAAAAGTAATTACCTTTTTACGTTTCTTACTCAATAAATTAATCAAAATAATGCTCAATACAATTTATTTTTTAGTATTTTTACAATAGACGTGAGCCGGCCTCTGTGGCAGAGCGGTCCTAGGCGCTTCAGTCACTAGAATCATGGAACATATTTCGTGTTCAGACATAATGACCTTTCAAGACTCTGAGAAGCTCATCTGCAGAAACCAGCACGGTTTTAGGAAACAGCAGTCATGCGAGACACAGTTGGTCCTCTTTGTGCATGATATACAACGGGCTCTAGATACCGGTTCCCAGGTTGATGCCATATTTCTCGACTTGCGAAAGGCGTTCGACTCAGTTCCGCACTGTCGCTTGCTCCAAAAAGTGCGCGCATACGGTCTATCCGGTGACATATGCGGTTGGATAGAAAGTTTTCTTAAACAGAAACAAGCGTAACTTCAGGTGTGCCCCAGGGCAGCGTAATAGGTCCGCTGCTTTTTACGATTTACATAAACGATCTGGTTGATGGTATTGACAGCGGGATTAGACTGTTTGCCAATGAGGCTGTAGTCCACAGGAAAGTAGTATCTCACGTAAGTTGTCAACAAATCAATGAGCATTTGCAGAAAATAAATGAGTGGTGTCACGATTGGCAGTTATCTCTCAATATTAGTAAGTGTAACCTACTATGTATAACAAGGCGAAAATCCCTATTAATGTACGAGTACAAAATAAATGCCCAGTCGTTGGACGCGGTAATGTCCGTCAAGTATCTGGGTGTGACTATTCGAAATGATCTCAAATGGAACGACCAGATTACGCAAGTAACGGGTAAGGCAAACTCTAGACTGCGGTTTATTGGTAGAATCCTGAAGCGATGCAGTCCTTTAACAAAGGAAATAGCTTACAATACGTTAGTTCGTCCAGTCTTAGAGTATTGTTCGTCTGTATGGGACCCTTACCAGTTGGGTCTGATTCAAGAGATTGAGAAGGTCGAAAGAAGAGCGACAAGATTCGTGACTGGTACATTTATTCATCGGGAGAGCGTTACAAATCTCATAGAAAGTTTGAAGTGGGACACACTTGCAGATATACGGCGCACTAAACGGAGGGTGCTGCTCAATAAATTCCAAAATCCGATCTTTACAAAGGATGTAGAGCATATATTATTATATTATTATATTATTACCACCAACTTTCAAATCGCGCTATGATCACCATTCAAAGATAACGGAAATTAGAGGTCGTACTGAGGCGTTCAGAGAGAGAGGGGGGGGGGGGGGGGGGAACATGACTTTGGCGCGAATTGTGCCCTCCGCCACACACCGCTTGGTGGCTAGCGGAGTATATATGTAGATGTAGATATAGACGTAGAGCCGCGGTGGTGCTACGGTCGTAGGTTCGAATCCTGCCTCAGGCATGGATGTGTGTGATGTCCTTAGGTTAGTTAGGTTTAAGTAGTTCTAAGTCTAGGGGACTGATGACCTCAGATGTTAAGTCCTATAGTGCTTAGAGACATTTTGAACAAAAGACGTGAAACGGAAAGGCAAAGGAAAGTCTGGTATTCCAAACACACTGTAAAACCAAAAAAATAAATAAATAAAATAAAGAAAAGAACGACACACCATGAAGAAACTATCTGAATGGGTAGATGTGATGTACGTATACAGACAAACAAGTGATTACAATTTCACAAAAATTGGATGATTCATTCAAGAGAAAGAACTTCACAGACTGAGCAAGTCAATAACGCGTTGGTCCATCTCTGACCCTTATTCAAGAAGTTATTCGGCTTGGCATTGATTCATCCAGTTGTAGAATGACCTCCTGAGGGATATTGTGGCAATTTCTGTCCAGTTGGCGCATTACATCGCTAAAATCCAGAGCTGGTTGGAGGGCCCTGCTCATAAACCGCAAACGCTCTCAACTGGGAAGAGATCCGCCTACCATGTGCAGGCGGACGATATTCTACGCCCCCTTTTGTTGCCCTTCATGGAAAGCCATATCGGGCTTGCATTTCAGCAAGACATGGCTTTCCATGAAGGGCAACAAAAGGGGGCGTAGAACATCGTCAACGTACCCCTGTGCTGTAAGGGTGCCGCGGATGACAACCAAATGGGTCATGCTATGAAAACAAATGGCATCCAAGAACCTTACTCCTGGTTGTCGGGCAGTATGGCTGGCAACAGTATCGCACTGCTGTCCGGGACGTCTCCAGACACATTTTTGCTGGTCATCGGATCGCGATTCGCATCAGGACTCCTCAATGAACACAGTACTGCAGTTTATGTGACTCCACGCCGGAGTCGCGTGTGAAGACGCATCGGACTCCAGTGCGATACCAACCTCACTATCGACTCCATTTAGCCCGACAACAAGGAGTGATGGTCTGGGGTACCATTTCTTTTCATAGCAGGACCCCTTTGGTTGTCATCCGCTGCAAACTTACAGCACAACGGTTCGTCGACGATATTCTACCCCTTCCTTTGTTGTTCATAGCATTTCATCCCGGACTTACATTCCAACAAGATAATGACCGCCCGCCCGCGACGAGAGCTTCTGCTACATGTCTTCGTTCTTTCCAAACCATGCCTTGTCCAGCATTGTTGCCAGATCTCTCCCCAACTGAGAACGTTTGGGGCATTATGAGCAGGACACTCCGACCATCTGCCGTCCGGGCGCCTTGCCACGGTTTGCACTGCTCTCCCAGTCGAGGTTCGAGTCCTCCCTCGGGCATGGGTGTGTGTGTGTCGTCCTTAGCGAAAGTTAGTTTAAGTTGGATTAAATATTGTGTAAGCCTAGGGATCGAAGATCTCAGCAGTTTGGTCCATAGGAATTTACCACAAATTTCCAAATTTTTCCTCCAACCAGCTCGGGATTTTGACGATCTAACTCGTCAATTGGACAGCAGCCGTCACGACATCCCTTAGGAGTACATCCATAAATTCTACCAATCTATGCCAAACTGAATAACTGCTTGTATAAGGGTCCGAGGTGGAACACCGTGTTATTGACTTGCTCAATATGCCGCGCGGTGTAGCCGCGCGGTCTTAGGGTGCCTTGCTACGGTTCGCGCGGCTCCCTCGTCGGAGGTTCAAGTCCTCCCTCGGGCATGGATGTGTATGTTGTCCTTAGTGTAAGTTAGTTTAAGTTAGATTAAGTACTGAGTAAGTTTAGGAACCGATGACCTCAGCAGTTTGGTCCACTGGAACTTACCACCATTTGCTCAATTTGTGCAGTTCTCTGTCTTGAACATATAATCCAGATTTTGTGAAATTATATTCATCTGTTTATCTGTACATGTACATCCAATCTACTGATATCCGTCCCATTCGAATAATTGCTTCATGGCGGGCTTTTTTTTTAGTGTGTAAATTTCTGACAACTTATTGCACTTACAGCTCCCACGAAGACTTTGAAGTAATTTTCCAAGAAAGTATAATAATTAAAACGTCCGAGCACACACTAAGTCGAGAATGCTCTTTCGTTGACATTAATGGAAGTGCTCTTTTAATGTCATGCATAATAAAATATTTTCACTCTAATATCCTCTTTAGAGGTTGCCAATATCAGTCGACTTATATCCGAAACCTTGACCATCGAGAAGCAAAAGTATTTCTTGTGGAATGACAGGATATGAACAAAGTAACCCACTCGTATACAGCACAATATGCCGTAACTCTTTGTAGAGAAGTATTGTCAACAATCCACGTATGCCCATAAGAGAGCACTGACTCTTTGGCGGATAGTTCAAAAAATGGTGAATGAGTACCCAACAAAATATGGAAATGTCATTACGTCATCAAAACCTGGAAAACTTGCAGCCGTCTCATACAAAAAGTTTACAACTGATGTGATAAAGCCCTACGTGGAGGAGAACAAATGTCTTCTGTTGACTGACTCGTGCGGATGACGAACAAATCCACAATCACAAGAAGACAGTTTTGAAGATGAAGAATTTCCATTGTGCAGTATTAAAGTAATTGTCTCAAAATGCACTAGTGCAATTCTGAGATGTCAATTTTTACGGCCAGGTAAATAATTTGATCAAAAAGCTTGATAACTACTTTTATCTCGTCGAGAGAGAAAAAGGACCGACATTCCCACAATATTGCACTAAAATACATTCTATTATAGAGCACTAACTATCCTCGTTAATATTTGGCGACATGATGTGTTTCGCGGAGTTTTCTGCCAAAATGCAAGATGAGAGAGAACTTTTTATGAATGTAGTCGACCGGATTTGGCCGAGCGGTTCTAGGCGCTTCAGTATGGATCCGCGTGACCGCTACGGTGCATCACGGAGAAGTTCGCTGCTGGAATTTCGTGACCGTTTGGGTACTTATTACTTCCACCCAGAACCGCGCGACTGCTACGGTCGCAGGTTCGAATCCTGCCTCGGGCATGGATGTGTGTGCTGTCCTTAGATTAGTTAGGTTTAAGTAGTTCTAAGTTCTAGGGGACTTATGACCTAAGATGTTGAGTCCCATAGTGCTCAGAGCCATTTGAACCATTTGAATTTCCACCCACTTACAGGTATTGGGTAGAAACATGGGGACCCCGCGAGAAATGCATGCTTGAACACGAATGCAAATGCTAGCCATATCTGCAAATTGCGCTGTTGTATTTTACCATGAACAGCACCTGTGCAATGTCTTCAATACGCTGCAAGTTCTCAGAAGAGTGTTCTGTGTAGTTGTGAGTACATTATACCGGAGGTAAGTGAATTCGAACGTGGGCTGATGCTTCTATAGTGCGTGATTCAGTAACCAACTTAGCGGGGTGTTTTGTGTTTCAAGAGACGCCGTATCGAAAATACAGGGAAAACGGAGATACCTCACCCGCTAAGTCACAACGCGGACGAAAGTATGTGTTTAATCATCGTAACAGACCCTCATTGAAGGGGATTGTGCCGAAAAATAAGCAGACGACAACTGCAGAAGTCACTGCAGAACTGAATGTCGCACTCGCCGACCCTGTAAGAACCAAAACAACACGAAGGGAGCTCCATAAGCAGGGAACTGCTGGGTCAGGTGGAATTCCAAAACTACTCGTTGCTGATGCAAATGTCCGTAAGAGGAAAATGTGATGCCGAAGCCATAAACCTGGACTATGGAGCAATGGAAGAAAATCATTTGGTCGGATGAGTCTTATTTCACATTGTTTACAACTTTTAGCAGGGTTTATTTCCCAAGAGTGAAACGTGGCAAGGGTTCGGTGATGATTTGGGCAGCCATATCGTGGCATTTCATGCGCCCCTTGGCTACTCTTCCTGAACGCACTATTGCCAAGGGATACACTGAGGTGACAAAAGTCATAAGAAAGCAGAAAAAAATTGGAAATTTGTGGTAAGTTCCTATGGGACCAAACTGCTGAGGTGAATAAGACAGCGATATGCGCATATACAGATGGCGGTAGTATCGCGTACACAAGGTATAAAAGGGCAGTGCATTGGCGCAGCTGTCATTTGTACTCAGGTGATTTATGTCAAAAGGTTTCCGACGTGATTATGGCCGCATGACGGGGAGTAACAGACATTGAATGCGCAGCAGTAGTTGGAGCTAGACGAACGGGACGTTCCATTTCGGAAGCCGTTAGGGAATTTAATATTCCGAAATCCATTGTGTCAAGAGAATACCACATTTCAGGCATTACCTCTCACCACGGACAACGTAATGTCTGACCGCCTTCACTTAACGCCCGAGTGCAGCGGCATTTGCGTAGAATTGTCAGCGCTAACAGCACAGAAATCAATGCGGGGCGTACGACGGACGTATCCGTTGGGACAGTGCGGTGAAATTTGGCGTCAATGCACTCCAGCATCAGACGACCGACGCGAGTGTCTTTACTAACACGACGAAATCGCCTGCAGCTCCACTCCTGGGCTCATCACCTTATTGGTTGGACCTTAGTCGACTGGTTCAAATGGTTCAAATGGCTCTGAGCACTATGGGACTCAACATCTTAGGTCATAAGTCCCCTAGAACTTAGAACTACTTAAACCTAACTAACCTAAGGACATCACACACACCCATGCCCGAGGCAGGATTCGAACCTGCGACCGTAGCAGTCCCGCGGTTCCGGACTGCAGCGCCAGAACCGCTAGACCACCGCGGCCGGCTTAGTCGACTGGAAAACTGTGACCTGGTCAGACGAGTCCCGATTTCAGTTGCAGGAGCCGATGGTAGGGTTTAATTGTGGTGCAGACCCCTCTAAGCCATGGACCCAAGTTGTCAACAGGGCACTGTGTAAGCTGGCGGTGGCTCCATAATTGTGTGTGGATTGCGTGGTGTGGGCTGTGTTTACATGGAATTGGCTGGGTCTTCTGGTCGAACTGAAACGATCAATGACTGTAAAAGTTTATGTTCGGCTACTTGGAGACCATTTGCATCCATTCACGGACTTCATGTACCAAAATAACGATGGATTTTTTATGGATGACAATGCGCCATGTCGCCTGGCCACAACTGTTCGTGATTGGTATGAAGAATATTCTGGACAATTCTAGAGAAAGATTGGTCACCTATCAAATATTTATGAGATATAATCGAAAAGTCAGCTCGTGGACGAAATTCTGCACCAACAACACTTGCAGAGGCAGTATGGCTCAGTATTTACGCAGGGGACTTGCAACGACTTGCTGAGTCCATGCCACATCGAGATGCTGCACCACACCTGGCAAAAGGTGGTTCAGTACGAACTTAGGAGGTATCCCACGACTTTTATTACCTCTGTGTAACAGGCCATTTTGGCTGATCAGGCTCATCCCATGGTACATTGTTTGTTCCCCAATGGAGTCAGGGAACCCCCGACGCAACAGGGTCCCTGTTCACACAGCTCGCATCCTCCAGAAGTGGATTTCCTAACACAAGAATGAATTTTCGCATCTCACCTGGCTAGCACAGTCGCCAGATGTCAGTATTATCAATCATTATCGTTTCCTGAACTCGCCACTACATTGCAAGAAGAATAGTATAAGATACGCTTGGAAACCATACTGGAGCTGTATTTTTCCATTGCAGCAGGAAGCTGTTTTGAATGCCAGAAGGTTTCCTACACCATGTTAGCCACGGTAATGTGTTATGTTGTTGGCGTTTCCATATTTTTGTCCATCTCCCGTACGTCACGCCAAATGACCAAGGCGAGAAAATAACAGAAAGTAAAGCTCAAACGGAGAGTTACCGTCAGACATTCTTCCCACACACCATTCGTGTTGGGACCAGGAAAAGGGTGAAAAGCCACCAGTACTGGGAGAACCGTCTCCACCCACCGTAATATGGCTTGCACACTGTAAATGTACAGGGTGTTTCAAAAATGACCGGTATATTTGAAACGGCAATAAAAACTAAACGAGTAGCGATAGAAATACACCGTTTGTTGCAATATGCATGGGACAACAGTACATTTTCAGGCGGACAAACTTTCGAAATTACAGTAGTTACAATTTTCAACAACAGATGGCGCTGAAAGTGATGTGAACGATATAGAAGACAACGCAGTCTGAGGGTGCGCCATTCTGTACGTCGTCTTTCTGCTGTAAGCGTGTGCTGTTCACAACGTGCAAGTGTGCTGTAGACAACATGGTTTATTCCTTAGAACAGAGGATTTTTCTGGTGTTGGAATTCCACCGCCTAGAACACAGTGTTGTTGCAACAAGACGAAGTTTTCAACGGAGGTTTAATGTAACCAAAGGACCGAAAAGCGATACAATAAAGGATCTGTTTGAAAAATTTCAACGGACTGGGAACGTGACGGATGAACGTGCTGGAAAGGTAGGGCGACCGCGTACGGCAACCACAGAGGGCAACGCGCAGCTAGTGCAGCAGGTGATCCAACAGCGGCCTCGGGTTTCCGTTCGCCGTGTTGCAGCTGCGGCCCAAATGACGACAACGTCCACGTATCGGCTCATGCGCCAGAGTTTACACCTCTATCCATACAAAATTCAAACGCGGCAACCCCTCAGCGCCGCTACCATTGCTGCACGAGAGACATTCGCTAACGATATAGTGCACAGGATTGATGACGGCGATATGCATGTGGGCAGCATTTGGTTTACTGACGAAGCTTATTTTTACCTGGACGGCTTCGTCAATAAACAGAACTGGCGCATATGGGGAGCCGAAAAGCCCCATGTTGCAGTCCCATCGTCCCTGCATCCTCAAAAAGTACTGGTCTGGGCCGCCATTTCTTCCAAAGGAATCATTGGCCCATTTTTCAGTTCCGAAACGTTTACTGCATCACGCTATCTGGACATTCTTCGTGAATTTGTGGCGTTACAAACTGCCTTAGACGACACTGCGAACACCTCGTGGTTTATGCAAGATGGTGCCCGGCCACATCGCACGGCCGACGTCTTTAATTTCCTGAATGAATATTTCGATGATCGTGTGATTGCTTTGGGCTATCCGAAACATACAGGAGGCGGCGTGGATTGGCCTCCCTATTCGCCAGACATGAACCCCTGTGACTTCTTTCTGTGGGGACACTTGAAAGACCAGGTGTACCGCCAGAATCCAGAAACAATTGAACAGCTGAAGCAGTACATCTCATCTGCATGTGAAGCCATTCCGCCAGACACGTTGTCAAAGGTTTCGGGTAATTTCATTCAGAGACTACGCCATATTATTGCTACGCATGGTGGATATGTGGAAAATATCGTACTATAGAGTTTCCCAGACCGCAGCGCCATCTGTTGTTGACAATTGTAACTACTGTAATTTCGAAAGTTTGTCTGCCTGAAAATGTACTGTTGTCCCAAGCATATTGCAACAAACGGTGTATTTCTATCGCTGCTCGTTTAGTTTTTATTGCCGTTTCAAATATACCGGTCATTTTTTAAACACCCTGTAGTTGTGGTGTTTAACGTCACGTCGGCGTCGAAGTTATTATTGATTAGTGATGAGACATTGGATCTCAAACGCCCTGCCACAGGGTAACACTGTTTCCCGTCACATCACCGAAGTTAAGCACTGTTGGGCTTGGCTAGCACTCAGATGGGTCACCATCTGGGTCTGCTGAGTGATTTTGGCAATCAGGGTGCACTCAGCCCTTGTGAAGCCAATTGAGGAGCTACTTGATTGAGAAGTAGCACCACTGGTCACGAAAACTGACCACAACCGGAAGAACAGTGTGCTGACCACATGTCCCTCCGTATTGTTACACTTTCGTTTGGGCTGTACCGAAGTATTATGATCCTAGCATCGTGTTCTAAATTCGTACGATGTCTGCTGCCATGCATACTTAATACTGCCTCCATCCCCTATAGCAGTACTCTAGAATTTGACACACTAACGTCTGGCATACAATTTTCTCTCGTGACACGTGAGGGCTGAGGATGACACCGCGGCCGGTCGCTGCCTTTGGGTCTTCGGACGGTGTTTGTTTATTTGTTTGTTTGTTGAGTCATTACAGCTGGAGAAAAATATTCTGAATGAAATCGGTCTGTCACTTTCAACGCAACCAGCCAGATGTTTGCATTAAGGATTTTCGGAAAGCAAGAAAAGCCCTAACCTGGATAACGGGATTGGAGTTTGGAGCGGCGTGTTTCCGAATTCAAGAGCAGTGTTCAGATTACTGCACCATCTCCCTCGGTGTTTGAGGGAGTGTTCTGGGAAAGAGCAACTTATCTGTTAAGAAAATTGTATGCCAGTCGTTAGTGTGTCAAATTCTAGAGTACTGCTATAGGGGATCGAGGCAGTATCAAGTATGCATGGCAGCAGACATCGTACGAATTTAGAACACGATGCTAGGATCATAATACTTCGGTACAGCCCAAACGAAATTGTAACAGAGATTCTCAGATAATTTAAATGAGCGTTCGCTAAATCTGGAGAATCGGTATCGTGAGTCAGTTCGCGACAGTTCTGCCGCCGCATTGGTATATCTCTCGTAGAGTTTTTGAGAAGAAGAATGGCTTGCGGGGTGTAGATGTAAGATTAGAGCCGAGATACATGAGATAAATTATTGAAAATTTGCCTCGAAATTGAGAAACTTAAACCCCCCACGAACCATGGTCGTTGCCTCTCGTGCAGTGGCTCGCGTGCCTCAGTGTACCGTAGGTGCAACCACAACGGAGGGGTATGCGTTGAGAGGGCAGATGAACATGTTGTTCCTGAAGAGGAACGGCAGCCTTTTCAGTAGCTCCAGGGGCAACAGTGCGGATGATACTGATCTGGCCATATAACATCACCCATACGGCCTAATTTTGGTACTGCAAACTGCTGAAGGCAAAGGGAAACTACAGCCATATTTTTTCCTGAGGGAATGCAGCTCTACTGTCTGATTAAATAATCAGGGCAAAATATTCCAGAGGACAAATAGTCCCCCATTCCAATCTTCGGACGGTGACTACTCAGGAGGATGTCATCATTAGGAGAAACAAAACTGGCGTTCTACGGGTTGGAGAGTAGAGTGTCAGATCACTTAATCGGGTAAGTGGGTTAGAAAACTTAAAAAGGGAAATTGTTACAATGGGAATCATACAGCCAGCCAGTTGCACATCAAAAGCTTGTCCAGACCTTTACCTAGGGTTCGATAGATATAAACCTGTCTTCCTCAGAAGAAGTAACAACATCTGTTCTTTAAATTCTAAACGAAATGTTCATGTATTTAGCTGCAGCCTTAGATATCTGGGCAGGTACGAACTTTAAAATTTCGAACATGGCAGCAGTCAGCAACTGCAGAATTATGGATACAATTAGACTCATACAGCCAACCAGTTGAACGTCAGAAATGTATCCAAACTTTCCCTATGTTTCGACAGGCATAAACCTGTCTTCCTCAGAGGAAGTAATAACACCTGTTTTTAAACTTTCAATTCAATGGAATTGTCCACTTACAGTTGCTAACTGCTGTCAAGTTCAAGATTTTAAAGTTTTCACCTGCCCAGATATCTAACGCTGCTGCCAAGTACATGAAATTTCTTACAAAAATTTTAAAAACAGGTGTTATTATTTCTTCAGAGGAAGGTTTAAAATAAAGTTCTGACGTGCAACTGGTTGTCTTTATGATTCCCATTGTATTCTGAATTCTACAGGTGCTGAGTGCTACCATGTTCAAAATTTTAAATAAGGAAACGGATAGGACGAATTACATATAGTGGGCATTAATGAAGATCGTGGCAGTAGGAACAGGGTATGTTGTCAAGTGAATACAGGATTATAAATACAAAATCAGACGGGCGTAATGCAGGGGTAGGTTTAATAATGAATAAGAAAATAGAAGTACTATGAACAGCATAGCGAATGCATCATCGTAGCCAACATGGACATGAAGTCTATACTCATCACTATACTACGAGTTTAAATGCCAACAAGCTCTGCAAGTGAAGAAGAGATTGCAGTAATGTATGATCAGATAAAAGAAATTGAGGAAGACGAAAATTTAATTGTGATTGGGGACTGGATTTCGATAGTAGGGGAAAGGAGTGAAACAGAGAGGCCCCTTGTATAGCTTTGCACAGAGCGTAATTTAATCATCATTAATAGTTGGAATCACGAAGGAAGCTTTTATACATGGAAGAGACCTGGAAACGCCGGAAGGTTTCAGATTGATCATGTAATGGTAAGACAGAGATTTCGGAATCAGATTTTAAAGTGTGAGACTTCTCCAGGGGCAGATGTGGACTATCGATTTTATGCGGTTAATAAACCCTGAGTCTGATTATCGGTTGTAAAAGCAAAAATTTGAAGTATTCGCAATGCCTGTATTAACGGATGCAAAGAATTCTGAAATCGTGGACGATTGGTGCGTCTGCATTTGATATTTACAACTTGTAAGTAGCCTGTTTATGTGTTTATTGTGTTTATATGTTGGCAGCGCTATAGACTACATTAATAACTCTGACAGCGCTGTGCCAGTCTGTGTGGCTGGTCGGACTCGCAGTTGGAGGTGAACAGCCGGCAGTGATGGTAGGTTGAGGTGAATAGCCAGCAGTGATAGAAGTTAGAGGTCCGAAGTGTTAGCGCAAGCGGACGGTCTGGACGTGTGTCCATCATGGAAGTGTAACATTGTTGATGATTATATAATTTTTTTGGAACTGGATGTCATGGACGATTATATAATTTTTTTAACTGGATGTCACATTATTAAGGTAAAATTTGCTAAATGCATTGTTTCCTCTGCAACAAAATCTTTCCTTTTGCTAACCACTTGCCTATTAGTAGTTAGAGGCTACAGTAGTAAGAATCTTTTATTTAGCTGGCTGTATTGGTGCTTACTGTATCGCTGTAGTTCGTGAAATGAAGATTTTCTGTGAGGTAAGTGACTTATGAAATGTATAGGTTATTGTTAGGATTGCTTCTACTTCAGGGACAGTCTTTTGTGTTAATTATTTGAGCAGTCAGATTGCGTTTGAGTTGCATTTGTCAGGAATAATTCTGTAGGTCAGATATGAAATGATAAAGACAAGCCAAGTGACAGTACGTTCAGTTTCACTCAGCATTTTAAGAAGATTCACTTGCACTCAGTCACTCAGCAGTTTCAGAATTAAATTAAGAAGTTTCAACTTCCCAGTTATTTCAGTCCAAGTAAGTAAAAACATAATAAAGAAGTTTCATCTGTCGGCCCTTAGCCGCGGATGGCTCACTGGAATCTTTTGTTTTTCTCTTAGTTTGAGTAGTTAGTGCACGATTAGAGACTAGTTGTTGTCTGCTGCTGGCGCGTGATTGTACATGGAGAGTTTCCTTTGTGATTGTCATCTCTTATTGTTGTGCTGTATTGTGGTGAGCGGAGCGGTTGCGGCATGAGCGTGAGTTTGCAGCAGGTGTCTCGCAGTCGCGTTTGCAACTGGTTGGATGTTTATTATTTTCAGTGCTATTTTAGTGCGTCTTCTTATTTTTTGCTTTTGAAATTGTGTTTTTTCTGTGTTATCTTGTGAAACAGTGTGATAATCACGGCATGTGAAAAGCGCAACACTAGGCTGCAAAGCAACTTGAGAAATGATAGTAAAGACGAGCGTAGCGTGTTAACACTACCTACTAATGAATTAACAAATGTTCGAGACAATAATTTGGTAATTGCGCATAGGAACATGGACCAGGCAATAAATAACGGTGTAAACAGTGAATCAATCAGTAAACAGGGAAGTACTGTCGATAGATTGGTCGGTAACTGTTCCCTTCAGGAATGCGAAATGACACAATAAAATCTTGCAAATATCGTAGACTCTGGTTTTGCATCATCAGCCTTTTGTCAACTGTCAAGACTTGCCGATGAAAATGCACTGCCGAAATGCACAAAGGAACATGTTTCAGTCACTAATGCATTGTTATTGCAATTAATTTAAAAATAGTCCAAAAGTTAGACACAATGGTACAAAATGAGGAACGAATACTGCAACAGCCCCAAAAATTTAACACGATTGAACAACCTCCTGAACAAACACATGAAGATATAACCGCTGAGACACCCGAAATCGAGTCGAAATATCAAAAAGTTTCTGAAGATGTAAAAACGCAAATTTGTGAGCAGTTTCAGCCTATTTTTGAGCGACATGAAAACGCATTACAGAATCATGAGGCAGCCATAAAAGAACTGCAGATCATTGTTCACGAAAATCACGACACCTTGCAGGCTAAAATTAACTCAGTTGCATCTACCGATACGGTCGCTCAACTTGTAAAAGATCAGGAAAACTTAAAGGACGCAATAGATACTCTAAAACTTGGTTCGTAAAAACACACGAAGAATATCAGCAGATTATCGGAAAAAATAGTCGACCTTTCGGATCAGCTAACTAATTGATCTACGAAGGTAGATTATGATCTGAATGATACAAAACCGGTGGCCTTTACTGATACAGAGAAGAACGAGGAAATTCAAACAAAGTCAGAAACAAATCAATACGGAATACAAAAGAGAAATGCGGGAAGTACAAGATCAGTTGGCACACGTAATACGAGAATTACACATTTCAGAGGATACTCGTGTTCCGACACGGGAAGAGGGATTTAGAAATACGGAGAAGTCACAGAATATTAACAATGGGTATTTAGGAGATTTTGAAAGGAGTTGTCAACGTGTAGCGAGCCTTAAGAAGGAACCGCCGATAAGACGTAAGACTGACAGATTTGCGACTCAGTGTCACGATAATTTTGACTATAAGCTCATCATCACAACTCGTAAATTCAGAACATTCAAAAATTCTAGCAATGATATACATCCACAGGCTTGGTTTTATCAATTTTCTTGTTGCTTTCCCCCTAATTGGTCATTAAAGTAGAAAAAAAGAAAAAAATATATTAACAAAAGATTATACTACATTTCTCGTGTAAAACCGTTTATTGAGAAATAATTTGCTTTCTGAATTAGTCTTTGCCATTAAATTTTTCACTTCAAGCCCCTATTACGCTTTGTCACATTTAGAAACTGTTAACATGCAGCGATGTCTTGAAGTTAACTATCTAATCAGGAACCTATGGAACTTATTAAGACAGTAATTTTACGAGTCCACTTCTATGTGGAACAGACGACACAGTCATATTGTGTGTACATTTTGCTTGTTAGTTGTACGATTACGTCACGACTATAAAGTCCGCATTCTTTGAACATACACTGAGACTGAGGTTTTACTGCAACATTTTCGTTTACTTATAAACAAAACATTTTATATTTAAAGTACTTTCTGAGAGGTCACAGATGACACAGTGTCTGATTTGTTTGATAGCTACACGATTGTAGTACGACGCTATTTAGGAGTGACACAATCGTCATTATTGCTTTTACGGTGTGTCTGTTTTGTATCTGCACAGTTTTCTGCGTTCTTCTGAAAAGTAAAACATGTTTTGGTAATGACCTTTGTGGCATAGATACAATGAGACCGGTATTTTTCGTAACAACAATACGTTACGGTATAGTACTTTCAAAGTCATTGCAATGAACGTAATAACTACGACATTTATACGCATAGCACTTTACTTTTGTATATGACAAGGTAAGTACATTGATTTTTGGAGAACTTTGGTTATGGATGACGATAAATATGACACTTGGTAAATTTTTATCGTTGGTCAATGACAGAAATTATCACACAGCAAGAACTATAGTTTAGCGCTACATGACATGCATTTGAGTGATTACCTTTTGTACTTGGAATATTTTTAAGAAATAATTTTGAATTACAATGATACAGAGAAGGCTTTCGACGATAATTTCATTCTGCAGTTTTAATATGTAACATCTGAGCTATAATTAAATTATCCCTCATAGGGGTACGCCTACTTTGTGTACATGCGTGTGGCAAACGCAAGGAGCCCTAGCTAATATGGTATTTCCTAAAACAATTTCACAGATCGGTACCATATTTCTCTAACACAGAATTACACAGCTATCTGGTCATTTAGCAGAGAAAAACGGATATTTCTTTTACTATGTCTCTGACACACGTCTAGTTAATTACGCAGTTGGATTACTTCACACTTATGAAATTGTACTTTGTCTGAGTTTTGGAAACTGTTCATATGTTTTCGGGACCATTGTGATACTGTGAGAGCTTTGAGATATGTATTTTCTATGGGATCATGATTTTTGAAGTACGTTTGAGGTAGATGACACTATTGAAACGAGCAGAGAATTTTTTTTAGAGATTTTGAAGTTATTGGAGGAAGCTATGACGATTTTGAGATTTGATTGATCTGTTATCGCGATATTTTTTTTTTTCTGACGACGATGTGTATTATGACATCAAGATATGGCTATGATCATTTTGAAAAGTGAATATATATGTGACTGCAAGTACCACAATGCTGACGGAAATTTTTTGGACACTGTTATTTATGAGAGTTCGTTTCTATACGCTTCCAATGTAAATTTTCAACCTGAAAAATTTTTTATTTGCATGAATCTGTCATTGTAGCTGAAACTGTTGTCGTAAATAATTTCGTAAAGAGTATAGGTGATCTTGACGTAATTCTCTGCTGCGTCCAGATGTTCACTAGCCGCTTTGAAATATACCCATTGTTGTGTGGACTTTCAACTTGTGCAGCTCTGAAGCTCGCCGCACTTCTGTAAGCGCTTGCATAGCTGCAGAAAAGAGAGGCCGTTGACCTCGCTATTGACGTTTCTTTGCAGAGCGCATCACATACACGACACACTATTACTTGGAAACATATGATTAAACTTTAGAGTTTGTACTTTGTGCTAGTTACTGAAATGTTTATGAAGTGATGAGAAATATTCTTACGCCCACACACCTGATTATGACAAGTATCTCTCTAAGAGATTTGAGAGACTTTTCACTGACTTATGAAATGCCACATGGCTATTGGATGACGATTTCATGCTTTACTTTGTACATAGTTGCTTATTTTATTTGATATCTAGTTTCTAGCTGTGCTGCAACATTGGTTTTATAAAACAAAAAAATTAATACATGTGCTAATGTAAATACTTTCTGTTAACAGATCCGTTAAATAATAATTTTATGATCCACATTCTTAAAAAGGAGCACTTGGAGAGAAAAGTGCGTTAAGAAGGAGAAGGGCCTAGCAACAGGAATTGAATACATAATTGTCTTTTAAAGAGCTTGGTAAATTTTTGGTAGAATGAGTTGGTGTCGTACACCACTCTAGTGTTAAGATGTAACATAGACATTAATATGTGAATAGATATTTCCCTTATGTGCATTGTTGTCTTTACTGTAATATATATATATATATATATATATATATATATATATATATATATATATTATTTTTGAATACATTATGGGCACAGCAGTGATCAATGTCTTATAAATAATTACTATTAAAAACAGTCTTGATCACGATTTATTTAACAAGGTGACCGGTTTCAACCACTACTGTGGTCATCTTCAGACCATTGAGTAGGAACCTCTTTCTGTTGAAGAATCACTACTGTACAAGTAGTGATTCTTCAACAGAAAGAGGTTCCTACTCAATGGTCTGAAGATGACCACAGTAATGGTTGAAACCGGTCACCTTGTTAAATAAATCGTGATCAAGACTGTTTTTAATAGTAATTATATATATATATATATATATATATATATATATATATATATATATATATATATATATATATTTGCATGTGCTTTGTCATGTTTGGGTATAAGTCATTGCATTTGCTGCTGCCATTTTTCAGGCATTGTCCGACTGAATTTTACTTTGTATTACTCTGATAAGCCAGTTTTAGCACTGATTTATTTTTCTTTTTTGCTGCAGATTGCCTTATATTAGTTGTAATGTTGCATTTGCTTTGCTAGCTTAGATATACTGCTGCTTACTTTGCCAATTTGCATTGTTTGTCATTGTGGTTTGTGTTAGTTGTTTTATGCTGCCGCATTGCCTCGTTCTCTAGGTTATACATATGAGGTCAGTAGATTTAAGTTTATTTAAGAGGGGGTATGCTATATAATAAAATGAGCTGTGATGAGTTGGGAAGAAATGCATTGAGAAGCTATAAGAAGAAGGTTTGGCCAAAGAGTATTGTACAACGAGGAACAATTATTTTGTAAAACAAAATGAACAGATATGTAGTGTATAGCGACTACAAGTTTAGGTAGGATTTTCTTGGAAACAAATGATGAGGTAAGAAATATATGGAAGTATCAATACAGAGAGATAGGACTTTTTTGGGGAACAATGTTGAACAAAGGGAGATCTCCGAGAAAAAATGAAATTTTGGTTGGAAATGAAGTACAAGTACTGCAGTACCAAATGTCACACTGAAAACAGACGCTGTCCTTTCCTTTTGTGTTATTCCGCTACATGTACCCTTGTGTGTTTCTGTTCTTCCTATCTCTGTGTGTTTACCTGTCAAGATAAATTAGGTAGATTTTTTCCCTTTTAATACTAAGTTGCATTCACTATAATGAGGAATACTGTTATCCTCAAATCTAACCTGTTTTTTACTTTGAAAAGATGTTCAGACATTATTTATTCTGTTCTGTTTTCTTTTAGTACTCTGTGTCAAACAATGTTTCTAAGGATATTCTCATTTTTCATTTATTTACTTATGTCATAATTTCTGTAATACTCATGTATATGTTTATTTCTGTTCCTTTTGTAAAGCCTGTATTACTACAAATGTTATCTGCATTATCATGTTCTTTACTGTAATGATGTTTTCTTTATATTTGTGATTGAATTTGTATGCTGTAAAATTGAAATTGTATAGACACCAGTTCTTCATGTTAAGTAAATGCACTCCTGGAAATGGAAAAAAGAACACATTGACACCGGTGTGTCAGACCCACCATACTTGCTCCGGACACTGCGAGAGGGCTGTACAAGCAATGATCACACGCACGGCACAGCGGACACACCAGGAACCGCGGTGTTGGCCGTCGAATGGCGCTAGCTGCGCAGCATTTGTGCACCGCCGCCGTCAGTGTCAGCCAGTTGGCCGTGGCATACGGAGCTCCATCGCAGTCTTTAACACTGGTAGCATGCCGCGACAGCGTGGACGTGAACCGTATGTGCAGTTGACGGACTTTGAGCGAGGGCGTATAGTGGGCATGCGGGAGGCCGGGTGGACGTACTGCCGAATTGCTCAACACGTGGGGCGTGAGGTCTCCACAGTACATCGATGTTGTCGCCAGTGGTCGGCGGAAGGTGCACGTGCCCGTCGACCTGGGACCGGACCGCAGCGACGCACGGATGCACGCCAAGACCGTAGGATCCTACGCAGTGCCGTAGGGGACCGCACCGCCACTTCCCAGCAAATTAGGGACACTGTTGCTCCTGGGGTATCGGCGAGGACCATTCGCAACCGTCTCCATGAAGCTGGGCTACGGTCCCGTACACCGTTAGGCCGTCTTCCGCTCACGCCCCAACATCGTGCAGCCCGCCTCCAGTGGTGTCGCGACAGGCGTGAATGGAGGGACGAATGGAGACGTGTCGTCTTCAGCGATGAGAGTCGCTTCTGCCTTGGTGCCAATGATGGTCGTATGCGTGTTTGGCGCCGTGCAGGTGAGCGCCACAATCAGGACTGCATACGACCGAGGCACACAGGGCCAACACCCGGCATCATGGTGTGGGGAGCGATCTCCTACACTGGCCGTACACCACTGGTGATCGTCGAGGGGACACTGAATAGTGCACGGTACATCCAAACCGTCATCGAACCCATCGTTCTACCATTCCTAGACCGGCAAAGGAACTTGCTGTTCCAACAGGACAATGCACGTCCGCATGTATCCCGTGCCACCCAACGTGCTCTAGAAGGTGTAAGTCAACTACCCTGGCCAGCAAGATCTCCGGATCTGTCCCCCATTGAGCATGTTTGGGATTGGATGAAGCGTCGTCTCACGCGGTCTGCACGTCCAGCACGAACGCTGGTCCAACTGAGGCGCCAGGTGGAAATGGCATGGCAAGCCGTTCCACAGGACTACATCCAGCATCTCTACGATCGTCTCCATGGGAGAATAGCAGCCTGCATTGCTGCGAAAGGTGGATATACACTGTACTAGTGCCGACATTGTGCATGCTCTGTTGCCTGTGTCTATGTGCCTGTGGTTCTGTCAGTGTGATCATGTGATGTATCTGACCCCAGGAATGTGTCAATAAAGTTTCCCCTTCCTGGGACAATGAATTCACGGTGTTCTTATTTCAATTTCCAGGAGTGTAGTAAGGGTTCATTTAACTGCACACATTTTGTCTGTTGGTAATAGTGTATGTATAAAATATCAGAGGTTATACGACTGTATTAGTGCTTGCAGGTGTGTTGATAATTCAGCAAGGGACTGGTTAACAGCATTGCTGGTTCTAAGGATATTGCAAAAAAAAAAAAAAAAAAAGAAAAAAAAGAATTGTGGGTGCACAAGTAGTGGATCGTGGACTTGCTACATTGCTATCAAGGCTCTACAACTGTGATTGTGCATCCGCACAGTCACAACAGGTGGCTTCTGGCCATCTCTACAAGGACTACAGTGGATCCGCACCTTTGGTGGCCCACTACTACCATAATTTCTACAAGGACTACAGTGGGTCTGCATATTTGGTGGCCAATTATTACAATAATCTTTACAAGGAATACTGTGGGTCTGCTCTCTGGTGACCTACCAATTCTACCAATATTCTTCAAGACTTCGACTGGCTCTGCTGTGGGTCTGCTCTGTTGTGGCCCATTGCCTATCTTCATGTCAAGAGTCAGTAATGTGTTTCCGTTGGAAGGACAACACCACTTCTTCAAGACTGCATGGAGGTCCACTACTTACTTGTGCATTATCTTTTGCTTCTCAGACTTTGTGCATAAAACTGTCAGAGACTACTCTTTTGATGAATGATTATGAACGATTAGGACTGTCTTTAGGGACTGTGAGGACAACTTTTGCTTAATTGACCAACAGTAAATTACTAATTGTGTGCATCTGATCTATTTGATATTATTAATATAAATTTTTTAGCAAATTAGTCTTGGTCACTGCCCAAAATACTTTGTAAAATTTTTTGAGAGGATCAGGGGGCTATGTAAGTAGCATGTTTATATGTTGGCAGCGCGATAGACTTCATTAATAACTCTGACAGCACTGTGCGCCCTATGTAAGATCCCTACGTATGGATGGGAACAATTGTCCTGGGGCAGGATACTTTGGCTTACACCATGCTGGCGCGCCACTTACCTCGAGCTTGTACTAGGGTTCGTCTCAATATACTGATAGAAACCAGTCATCCAAAACTGGTGTAAGCACAGTCCTCCGGCTCCCTGAACGTTCGTCTGTCTGAAAGGATCCATGATCTAACGCCCCAAAAAAGGCTTGAAATGTTGTGTGACGTGGTTGGTGTCTGTGAGGGTATTTGTTTTGGTATAGCCGTGTTGACTCTTGACCGTTCCGATCTGCTTGGTCTTCTATAACACTATCCACAAACAATACCTTGACTTGTTCCCGACGAGAATACTGGACCATTCTGCAGCTGACAGCACAGCCAATAACACAGCCCGCAACACACAAGGAATAATGGCATGTGGTCAGAGAAATTGTCATTCGTCAGTGCCATTTACCGTAACAGCGGTTCATTTCCTCGACACATGTTTCTTCCTTCATTTCCAGCCAGGAATCCGTCCATACAGTTTGTCGGTTTTATTAATGTTCACCCTGTATACACACATTTACAGGTTACAAATACTTACAGCTACTTAAAGCTATGTAAGATGCTAGTATACTTATACCTACATCTATATAAATGCATAATTCTAATTGTATTGTTATTAGATACGGTTTTACTGATAACTGCAGCTACTCATAGCACAATTTATAAATACCACACTCCATAAATATGTCAAATGATTAAAATCTATACTCTTTTAGCCAAGTTTCTGAAAAAAATTAAAAATTTTGTTAGGGAACGTAGAGAGTTGTTTTTGACAATTTCTTCCGTAATTTCAGGGTCGTATGTTTATGGCAGTTGTGTATGTGAGAAAGTTTTGATATTATTAAACTTACCGTGTGGCTGTTTCTTGTATTGTGTAAATGAATATTATTTTTTGGTATGAGTTTGTATAAATTTTCTTTGGCATAAATTGAAGAACTATAGATGTGAAGGCTGTGGACTGTCATTGTGTGAAGTGGGTTGAATTCATTTTTGCAACTCACTCTGGGAGGCAAACTTAGGATACATCGAATGGTTTCCTTCCCCACAACAGTATACCATACTGCAGGCGTAGCATGGTTTACTATAATACATGTAACAATAATAGTACTCTTACTAATCTCCTGCTTAAGAAGAGTATTTGTCCATCCAATGGTAGTCTCGGGATGACACTGCTTGTAGACTGGAAATAATGGAAAATACCGGACTGACGTCTTACGTCTGTCCGTAATGCCCACTTGAGCTGCTCAATTACAAAAGCGCTGCCTAAGAGTGACAAGAATCTTGACCTTAGCGACAGGTCATCCTGCTCGTGAGGCCAGAGAATAATACATCTCTGCTACTGACGGACACCGCTACAAAGCCGGCCGAAGTGGCCGTGCGGTTAAAGGCGCTGCAGTCTGGAACCGCAGGACCGCTACGGTCGCAGGTTCGAATCCCGCCTCGGGCATGGATGTTTGTGATGTCCTTAGGTTAGTTAGGTTTAACTAGTTCTAAGTTCTAGGGGACTAATGACCTCAGCAGTTGAGTCCCATAGTGCTCAGAGCCATTTGAACCATTTTGAACCGCTACAAAATGACACGGCTGAAGACAAGCAGTAGTGGCAATTACGGAAATCTAGCGCGCTGGTGCACTGCGAACGACATATCCAAAACTCTTGTTAGATTTATAACCCTGCGAGAAAGAAATGAGCTACAACTAGTTTTGTGGCAGTCACATATCCTTTCTATTACTTTTCATAAACCGTTCTCTGTGGCTGAAACTGTGGTTCCCAATCTTTCAGTGAACGAGATCAGATGTCACCGGATACCGTAACAACATACAGCACCAAATAAAATGATCAGTTAAGATAATTAACACCCCTTTTAAAAAAAAGACTGCAGACAGATAATGTTTAGTTAACGTTCAAGCAACTAATACTGACGGTGTTTTGTATTCGTTTCATTAAACCAAGCAACAATGAGTTAATTTAACTAACAGCACAGTTTATTTCTAATTTCTTCTTCTTACTTAACACACATTGCCTGAAAAAAAAGTGAAGCTCCCAGAAGAGGAGTAGGAAAGGGAATGAAACTTTGCGAATTGAGAGGGTGTGTAACGTTATTTCAGTGATAATAAAATCGAGTCAAATTTACAAAGAACTTGGCAGGATGCACCCATTTATTAGTATGGCGGAGCACCTGCTTTGGCGTAGTTGCGTGCACTGATTCAGTTGGGAATGGTGTCTTAAGGCCGTCGTTTCCTCTCCTGAGGAAAACTGAGCTACATCCGTTGTCACTTGTACTTGATATCTTGAATACTAGCACTGGGGACGGAGTTGATGTCGAACTGGTCCCACACATGTTCTATTGGGGACAGGTCTGGGAACGTTGGTGGCGGTGACAGGAGTTCCTCGACATTACGCAGACAGTTCACAGAGACATGTGCCATCTGTGAACGAGCAGTATCCTCCTGAAAAATTATCCCCACAATAGTACTGTCAAGGGGAGGGCACGACTGTGGGATCACGGATTTAATTCAATCTTTGTACACCTTTAGTAGGCCATTAAAACAACATAGTGTGCAAGTAGTAAGGTGCACTGCTCTTGAAATTCTGAGAAAATCGCAAGAAGTTTTACGCACCTGTTATATAACGGACGCATCTGTGCGAAGGCGCGGGTTGTAAGAAGGCACTGTGGTCTCAGCGGCACGGTAGCTCAGCGTGTTCGGTCAGATAGTTAGCTGCCCTCTGTACTTAAAAAACTGAGTTGATGTATCAACGATAAACTTGAACAAGTGTCATAGGACGTCCGCCCCGAACACATATAACGATCAATTATGAACAAAATGAGGTAATAAAAGCAATGGTTAGCGATTGCGCATAGGAAGAGGCTTGTGGACGAGGAGGCGGTAAGAATCCTTCCAATACTTTTCATCTATATTTCTTCATCACTGGTCAGATTATTTAATCTATATGACACTGAAGAGGTAATATAATGAAAAAAAGACCCACGCACATTTTCATGAAGTTGTAGTGAATTTCTCATGTTATTTGTCTATTTACGATTTCAATTACATTTTCAAGGACGAGGCACAGACTTGGAAAGCACAAGTCAAACCTCGATAAATAATGATGCGCATGATGTTGATCGGTTTTATAGTAACTCATAATGTACCAGACCATAAGATTAAAGTACAGTTACTCGTCGATTGCGCTCTCGACATCACACGTTGCAAGATGGTATTTGTCATATGTTGTTGTTGTGGTCTTCAGTCCTGAGACTGGTTTGATGCAGCTCTCCATGCTACTCTATCCTTTGCAAGCTTCTTCATCTCCCAGTATCTACTGCAACCTACATCCTTCTGAATCTGCTTAGTGTATTCATCTCTTGGTCTCCCTCTACGATTTTTACCCTCCACGCTGACCTCCAATGCTATCCCTTCTTCTAGTCAAGTTGTGCCACAAACTGCTCTTCTCCCCAATCCTATTCAATACCTCCTCATTAGTTACGTGATCTACCCACCCTATCTTCAGCATTCTTCTGTAGCACCACATTTCGAAAGCTTCTATTCTCTTCTTGTCCAAACTGGTTATCGTCCATGTTTCACTTCCATACATGGCTACACTCCATACAAATACTTTCAGAAACGAATTCCTGACACTTAAATCTATACTCGATGTTAACAAATTTCTCTTCTTCAGAAACGCTTTCCTTGCCATTGCCAGTCTACATTTTATATCCTCTCTACTTCGAACATCATCAGTTATTTTACTCCCTAAATAGCAAAACTCCTTTACTACTTTAAGTGTCTCATTTCCTAATCTAATCCCCTCAGCATCACCTGATTTAATTTGACTACATTCCATTATCCTCGTTTTGCTTTTGTTGATGTTCATCTTATATCCTCCTTTCGAGACACTGTCCATTCCGTTCAACTACAGTTCCAAGTCCTTTGCTGTCTCTGACAGAATTACAATGTCATCGGCGAACCTCAAAGTTTTTACTTCTTCTCCATGAATTTTAATACCTACTCCGAATTTTTCATTTGTTTCCTTTACTGCTTGCTCAATATACAGATTGAATAACATCAGGGAGAGGCTACAACCCTGTCTCACTCCTTTCCCAACCACTGCTTCCCTTTCATGCCCCTCGACTCTTATAACTGCCATCTGGTTTCTGTACAAATTGTAAATAGCCTTTCGCTCCCTGTATTTTACCCCTGCCACCTTCAGAATTTGAAAGAGAGTATTTCAGTTAACGTTGTCAAAAGCTTTCTCTAAGTCTACAAATGCTAGAAACGTAGGTTTGCCTTTTCTTAATCTTTCTTCTAAGATAAGTCGTAAGGTTAGTATTGCCTCACGTGTTCCAAAATTTCTACGGAATCCAAACTGATCTTCCCCGAGGTCCGATTCTACCAGTTTTTCCATTCGTCTGTAAAGAATTCTTGTTAGTATTTTGCAGCTGTGATTTATTAAACTCATAGTTCGGTAATTTTCACATCTGTCAACACCTGCTTTCATTGGTATTGGAATTATTATATTCTTCTTGAAGTCTGTGGGTATTTCGCCTGTCTCATACATCTTGCTCACCAGATGGTAGAGTTTTGTCATGACTGGCTCTCCCAAGGCCATCAGTAGTTCTAATGGAATGTTGTCTACTCCCGGGGCCTTGTTTCGACTCAGGTCTTTCAGTGCTCTGTCAAATTCTTCACGCAGTATCTTATCTCCCATTCCATCTTCATCTACATCCTCTTCCATTTCCATAATACTGTCCTCAAGTACATCGCCCTTGTATAAACCCTCTATATACTCTATATACTATTTACTCTATATACTCTATATACTACTTGTCATATAGACATGGAAAACATAACTTGAAAGGGCATCTACCACATCGAATGAACGCAGTTTTCCCGCATTTACAGGGAATGTTCGGAGTTTCTAAGTCAAAACAAACTTCGTTGACCTTTTGAAAAAATTCTCATTCTTCCGGTAGTATAGATTAAAAACCAAGTCTGCCCAGGAGTCAAACCGTCGCCTCATACATGTTCGCGTTATGAAGCTCGAACGCTAATCACTTTACCACCATGTACTCGAACGTGTGGTATTATTCCCAGATACAAAAAAATGGGTCAAATGGCTCTAAGCACTATGGGACTTAAGTTCTGAGGTCATCAGTCCCCTAGAACTTACAACTACTTAAACCTAACTAACCTAAGGACATCATACACATCCATGCCCTAGGCAGGATTCGAACCTGCGACCGTAGCGGTCGCGCGGTTCCAGACTGTAGCGCCTAGAAACGCTCGGCTACTCCGGCCGGCTGGGTCTCCTCCCAAGGTCGCTTCCATACATGGCGATTATGGTCACACAAGGTAGTGCTGGGCCACGATTCGTCGCTGAATACGATGCGTCGCCATTCGCAAGCAGGTCATGCTTTATGATCATGGCACCATTCCAAACGCAGCCGTTCATATTGTGGTGACGTGGCAGCCTATGCGTATCTGCTAGTAGCTGCTGCTGGTATCCGGTCAGTGATGTGGGTCATGCAGAATGTCTAGTACTTGTTTTCGGATGGCAGGCGAATATCTAAAGGGATTACAATAGGCTTGGGGAACAACACGGCGATTGTGATGGTCAGTTGTAGTAGACCAGAAACTTTACGATGAGTATGCCTGCCCCCAGACTCCCATTCAGTCCAATATCGGGTCACCATCAAATCCGAATGCGTTAGAAATGGCACTTCTTCTCTGATTTTATGTATTCTCGGTCAATTTACGTAATTTTTTTAAGTTTTTCCGCGATTTCACATATTTCGTCGTATTTTCCATCAATTGGTCGTAATTATACCAGGGTTTCCTCGATTTTTACCGATTTTATATCATTTTTCATATTTTTACCATAATTTTCCTTATGGACAGTTACTAAATACAGTTTTCTGTAATTCCTTCACGAAAGAAGACGAAGTAAATAATCCATAATTCGAAACCAGAACAGCTGTTAACATGAGTGACATTAGAGTAGATATCTTAGGTGTTACGAAACAACTCAAATCACTGAAGAAAAGCAAGTCTTCCGGTCCAGATGGTATACCAGTCAGGTTCCTTTCTGAATATGCAGACACAATAGCGCCTTTCTTAGCTATCGTATACAACACCTCACTTGACGAAAGGTCTATTCCTAAAGACTGGAAAGTAGCACAGGTCACACCAATATTCAAGAAAGGAAATAGGAGTAACCAATTGAATTACAGGCCCATATCACTGACCTCAATTTGTAGTAGGATTTTGGAGCATACACCGTACTCGAACATTATCAGTCACCTTGAAGGAAATGACTTATTGATACATAACCAACACGGATTCAGAAAATATCGTTCTTGTGTAACACAGCTAGCTCTTTATTCCCATGAAGTAATGAGTGTTGTCGACAAGTAATCTCAGATCGATTCCATATTCCTAGATTTCCCGAAGGCTTTTCATACCGTTCCTCACAAGCGACTATTAATCAAATTGCGTGCATATGGAGTATCGTCTCAGTTGTGTGACTGGATTCGTGATTTCTTTTCAGAGAGGTCACAGATCGTAGTGATGACGGTAAATCATCGAATAGAACAGAAGTGATATCTGGCGTTCCGCAAGGTAGTGTCATAGGCCCTCTGCTGTTCCTGAATCATTTAAATGATCTAGGTGATACTCTGAGCGGCCCCCTTAAATTGTTTGCAGATGACGCTGCAATTTACCGTCTAATAAAATCATCAGACGATCAATTCCAATTACAAAATTATCTAGAGAGAATTTCTATGGCACTAAACAAAGAAAAGTGCGAGGTCATCCACATGGGTGCTAAAAGAAATCCGATAAATTTTGGGTATACGATAAACCGCACAAATCTAAGGGCTGTCAATTCGACTAAATACCTAGGAATTACAATTACGAGCAACTTAAATTGAAAGGACCACATAGATAATATTGTGGAGAAGGCCAAACAAAGAATGCGCTCTGTTGGCAGAACACTATAGAGTATAGAAGATTCGATAAACCTACTAAAGAGACAGCCTACATTACACTTGTCAGTCCTCTTCTGGAATACTGCTGCGCGATGTGGATTCCTTACCAAGTAGAATTGACGGGGGACATCGAAAAAGTGCTAAGAAGGGCAGCTCGTTTCGTGTTATCGCGCAATAGGAGTGAGAGTGTCACTGATATGACACGCGAGTTGGAGTGGTAGTCATTGAAACAAAGGCGGTTTTCTTTGCGGCGAGATCTATTTACGAAATTTCAGTCACCAACTTTCTCTTCCGAATGCGAAAATATTTTGTTGACACCCACCTACGTAGGGAGAAATGATCATCATAATAAAATAAGAGAAATCAGAGCTCGAACGGAAAGATCAAGGTGTTCCTTTTTCCCAAGCGGCATTCGAGAAGTAGTACGAAAATGGTTCGATGAACCATCTGCCAGGCACTCAAGTGTGAATTGCAGATTAACCACATAGATGAAAATGTAGATGTATATGGTCATATTGCTGACACACCGATCTGTTGTTTGATTTTATATGAGGAGATTTGTGAATTTTTGATAGGAAAATCATGAAAAGTATAGTAACACTCGCCTCGTACATCAATGAGACTCATGAGTGGTGTAGATTTGAAACTCGTAGTCTGGAAACAAAACTGTGTGCTGCTACGACACATGCGAGCTTGCCTGCAGGCTCATGTAGCGATGCACTTCATGGAAACTCAAAGTCTGACACAGTTCTACACTTTCATCTGACTACCACTCTACCGTGTAGGGATCTGCAACAGGGAGCTGACATGTGTACAGAGTTGATTTCTGCTGCTGCTCTGATTTTTTTCCCATAAGTATATACCATTATTTGATCAGGTGAATACAGGGTTATAAACACAAAATCAGGTAGGGGTAATGCAGGAGTAGGTTTAACTATATATAAAAAATAGGAGCTCACGTAAGCTAGTACAAACAGCATAGTGAACGCATTATTGTAGCCAAGATAGACATAAAGCCCATGCCTATCACAGTAGTACAAGTTTATATGCCAACTAGCTCCACAGATGACAAAGTGATTGAAGAAATGTATGATGAGATAAAAGAAATCATTCAGGTAGTGAGGTGAGACGAAAATTTAGTACTCATGGTGGTCTGGAATTCGATACTAGGAAAAGGAAGAGAAGAAAAAGTTGTAAGTGAATATTGAATGGGGGTAAGGAATGAAAGAGGAAGCTACCTGGTAGAATTTTGCACAAAGCATAACTTAATCATAGCTAATACTTGGTTTAAGAATCATGAAAGAGGATTGTATACGTGGAAGAGGCGTGGAGAAACTGGGAGGTTTCAGATGGATTATATAACGGTAAGACAGAGATTTAGGAACTAGGTTTTAAATTGTAAGACACTTCCAGTGGCAAATGTGGAGTCTGAGCACAATTTATTGGTTACGAACTGTAGGCTAAAACTTAAGAAATTGCAAAAAAGTAGGAATTTAAGGAGATGGGACCTATATAAATTGGAAGAACCAGAAGTTGTAGAGAGTTTCAGAGAAAGCAATAGGGAACGCTTGACAAGAAGATGGGAAAGAAATACAGTAGGAGAAGGATGGGTAGCGTTGAGAGATGAAATAGTGATGGCAGCAGAGGATCAAGTAAATAAAAAGACGAGGGCTAGTAGAAATCCTTGGGTAACAGAAGAAATATTGAATTTAATTGATGAAAGAAGAAAATATAAAAATGCAGTAAATGAAGCAGGCAAAAAGGAATACAAACATCTCAAAAATGAGATCATCATGAAGTGCAAATGGCTAAGCAGGGATGGCTAGAGGAAAAATGTAAGGATGTAGAGGCATATATCACTAGGGGTAACATAGATACTGCCTACAGGAAAATAAAAGAGACCTTTGGAGAAAGGAGAACCACTTGTACAAATATCAAGACCTCAGATGGAAAGCTAGTTCTAAGCAAAGAGGGGAAAGCAGAAAGGTGGAAGGAGTACATGGAGGGTCTACACAAGGACGATGTACTGGAGGGCAATGTTATATACATGGAAGAGGAAGAAGATGAAGATGAAATTGGGGATATGATACTGCGTGACGAGTTTGACAGAGCACTGAAAGACCTGAGTCGAAACAAGGCCCCGGGAGTGGACAACATTCCATTAGAACTATTGGTGGCCTTGGGAGAGCTAGCCCTGACAAAACTCTACCATCTGGTGAGCAAGATGTATGAGACAGGTGAAATACCCTCAGACTTCAAGTAGAATAATAATTCCAATCCCAAAGAAAGCAGGTGTTGACAGGTGAGAAAATTACTGAACTATCAGTTTAATAAGTCACGTTTGCAAATTACTAACATGAATTCTCTACAGATGAATGGAAAAACTGGGAGAAACCTACCTTGGGGAGGATCAGTTTGGATTCCATAGAAATGTAGGAATATGTGAGGCAATTCTGACCCTAAGACTTATCTTGGAAGATAGATTCTTTTTTTTCTAGCATTTGTAGACTTAGAGAAAACTTTTGACAATGTAGACTGGAATATTCTCTTTCAAATTCTGAAGGTGGCAGGCGTCAAATACAGGGCACGAAAGGCTATTTAGAATTTGTATTGGAACCAGATGGCAGTTACAAGAGTCGAGGGGCATGAAAGGGAAGCAGTGTTTGGGAAGGGAGGTTGGGAAGTGAGTGAGACAGGGTTGTAGCCTATCCCCGATCTTATTCGATCTGTATATTGACCAAGCAGTAAAGGAAAGAAAACAAAAATTTGGAGAAGGAATTAAAATTTATGGAAAAGAAATAAAAACTTTTAGATTTTCCGATGACATTGTAATTCCGTCAGGGACAGCAAAGGACCTGGAAAAGCAGTTAAAGGGAATGGACAGTATGTTGAAAGGAGGATATATAAGATGAACATAAGCAAAAAGAGGATAATGAAATGTATCCAAATTAAATCAGGTGATGCTGATGGAATTAGATTAGGAAATGAGACACTTAAAGTAGTAGATGAGTTTTGCTATTTGCGAAGCAAAATAACTGATGATGGTCGAAGTAGAGAGGATATAAAATGTAGACTGGCTATGGCAAGGAAATCGTTTCTGAAGAAGAGAAATTTGTTAATTTTGAGTATAGGTTTAAGTGTCAGGAAGTCTTTTCTGAAAGTATTTGTATGGAGTGTAGCCCTGTGTGGAAGTGAAACATGGACGTTAAACAGTTTACACAAGAAGAGAATAGAGGCATTAGAAATGTGGTGCTACAGAATAAAGCTGAAGATTAGATGGGTAGATCACATAACTAATGAGGAGGTACTGAATAGTATTGAGGATAAGAGGAATTTGTGGGACAACTTGACTAAAAGAAAGGGTCGGTTGGTAGGACATGTTCTGAGGCATCAAGGGATGACAAATTTAGTATTGGAGGGCAGCGTGTAAGGTAAACATCAAAGAGAGAGACTTAGAGATGAATACACTAAATAAATTCAGAAGGAATTGCAGTAGGTACTTTGTGATGAAGAAGCTTGCACAGGCACTGGAGGTAGCATGGAGGGCTGCATCGAACCAGTATCTGGACTGAAGATCACAACAATTACAACATACCCATACTGCTTTCCATATGGGCTTCGCTACTTTTGTTTACACCTTTCAACTCTAATAGCTCTCCATAACCATGTCAGGATATCTACAAATTGTAGATTTTGGGAAAGATTTTTATCCTAGTAATAAGTATTCGTTAGTTGACAGTGTGTCGACTGCACTTAGCATCCTGGGACATGAGAGTTTCCCCTGTCCATCCTACAGAGTGCACTCCCCCGGCAACATAATCTATAGACAAAGACTTAGCATGTTATGCACTCGAACTGCAATCGTCCACCACTGTCAGCTCTACACACCTATGCAGGGTGTACATAAAGTCTGGAAATACTTCCAATTATTTATTGCACAAGAACCAAACATTGTACAGATATACACATGTCATTTTGAAGAGAAACCCTGAAAGTTTTTTTTTTTCGTGTATACCGCCACAGCGTAGTTTGGTAATTTGCTGGTAGTCAGCGCTAGTCGCAAACATGGCAGTTCAGGTGCGGAGCGAGTTTGCTGTGTGTTCGAGTTCGACAAAAACAAGTGTGCTACAACTGTTCAACGGTTAAGAACCAAGTACAGTAGGAAGCCACCAACAAGGATGGCCATTCGTTACGATGGGTTGCTTGTGCCCGGCAAAGAGAAGCGGACGTCCCAGTGTGAGTGAAGTGAATGTGGAGCGTGTACGAGTGACATTCATAAGGAGTCCAAAAAAATACGTGAGTCGTGCATCCCGTGGACTCGAAATGGCTCCAATGATAGAATGGAAAGTCCTGCGACAGTAGCTGTCTATGAAACCATTCAAAGTGGAGCTAGTGCAGAAACTCAACGACGACGAAAAAGACAAGAGTTTTTAGTTTTGTTTGCAGTTGCAACAATTGAATGAGGATGGGGGATGGCATTGTTGATCGCTTAATTTTTACCGACGAAGCCCCTTTTCACACTAATGGGAAAGTGAACAGGCATAATTGTCGAATCTGGGGTGCAAAGCATCCACACGAATGCATTGAATTTGAGTGTGATTCCCCAAACATTCAAGAATTCGATTACCATATTGACATCTGCCGGGTCACTAATGGTTCACATACCGAATGTTTGTAAAAGAAAAAAAAATTTTTCAGAGTTTCTCTTCAAAATTCAATATTTATTACATCTGTACAATGTTTAGTTCTTGTGCAACAAATATTTGAAAGTGTTCCCAGACTTTATGTACACCCTGTATATAGAGATTACTTATGTATATTACCAACTGCGAAGTCTCGATTTCAACCACTTGTACGTTATTTTCGGCAATGCTACAGCCCAGCAAATAGCGAAAAACTCTTCTCAAAGCTGTTCTGTAGGGGATGTAAGCACATTTAAATTCATCCTGCTAAAGAGTGTAACAGCTTCAATGCAAGCTATATTACCGGTATTTCGTAAAAATACTGCCTAGATACTCTTGCAATAACAACAAACCAAGGCATCCTACTGCCCCTATCACACCTGCTTTCATATTCTTAAAGATCGACGATGATTGCACATAATCATCCCAATTCCCCTATTTAGTTTGTTAGATGTCCGTCGGATGTATGCTACAGAACAGCACATTAGTCAGATGGCATAGTACTGTATTCGTAAGCACACAGTCACTCATAATCAAGTATTCTACAGCTACAGTACATTTGCTTCATTTTTTGTATGTCTTTTTCTATGCGAGTGTCATGGATGGCTACAATAAACAACCAGTCCTCTCGCTGATGGATACAATTTAGAACCCTATCCCGAATGTACTGCATTGTAAATCATCCTCTAGACATAGTTCCGAACATAATGCACCGATTTTGCTCACAAAATAATAGAAATCGACTGTGTCTGTGCTCATGGGATCATGGCTGCTTATACAGGGTTATTACAAATGATTGAAGCGATTTCACAGCTCTACAATAACTTTATTATTTGAGATATTTTCACAATGCTTTGCACACACATACAAAAACTCAAAGAGATTTTTTAGGCATTCACAAATGTTCGATATGTGCCCCTTTAGTGATTCGGCAGACATCAAGCCGATAATAAAGTTCCTCCCACACTCGGCGCAGCATGTCCCCATCAATGAGTTCGAAAGCATCGTTGATGCGAGCTCGCAGTTCTGGCACGTTTCTTGGTAGAGGAGGTTTAAACACTGAATCTTTCACATAACCACACAGAAAGAAATCGCATGGGGTTAAGTCGGGAGAGCGTGGAGGCCATGACATGAATTGCTGATCATGATCTCCACCACGACCGATCCATCAGTTTTCCAATCTCCTGTTTAAGAAATGCCGAACATCGTGATGGAAGTGCGGTGGAGCACCATCCTGTTGAAAGATGAAGTCGGCCCTGTCGGTCTCCAGTTGTGGCATGAGCCAATTTTCCAGCATGTCCAGATACACGTGTCCTGTAACGTTTTTTTTCGCAGAAGAAAAAGGGGCTGTATACCTTAAACCGTGAGATTGCACAAAACACGTTAACTTTTGGTGACTTGCGAATTTGCTGCACGAATGCGTGAGGATTCTCTACCGCCCAGATTCGCACATTGTGTCTGTTCACTTCATCATTAAGAAAAAATGTTGCTTCACCACTGAAAACAAGTTTCGCACTGAACGCATCCTCTTCCATGAGCTGTTGCAACCGCGCCGAAAATTCAAAGCTTTTGACTTTGTCATCGGGTGTCAGGGCTTGTAGCAATTGTAAACGGTAAGGCTTATGCTTTAGCCTTTTCCGTAAGATTTTCCAAACCGTCGGCTGTGGTACGTTTAGCTCCCTGCTTGCTTTATTCGTCGACTTCCGCGGGCTACGCGTGAAACTTGCCCGCATGCGTTCAACCGCTTCTTCGCTCACTGCAGGCCGACCCGCTGATTTCCCCTTACAGAGGCATCCAGAAGCTTTAAACTGCGCATACCATCGCCGAATGGAGTTAGCAGTTGGTGGATCTTTGTTGAACTTCGTTCTGAAGTGTCGTTGCAATGTTATGACTGACTGATGTGAGTGCATTTCAAGCACGACATACGCTTTCTCGGCTCCTGTCGCCATTTTGTCTCACTGCGCTCTCGAGCGCTCTGGCGGCAGAAACCTGAAGTGCGGCTTCAGCCGAACAAAACTTTATGAGTTTTTCTACGTATCTGTAGTGTGTCGTGACCATATGTCAATGAATGGAGCTACAGTGAATTTATGAAATCGCTTCAATCATTTGTAATAGCCCTGTATTATTTATTGTCACGTATGCATGTTCAAAAATAGGTGTCACCACAAGGCCTACGTCATTTTATGCTACATAACCTCTAAGTATAAAGTAGACACCACTTGAATTATAACTCGTTGTGGAACCTAGAAATGATAGTGTTTTTCCCAGCGTGTGAGTAGATAGCGTGAAAAAGGCTGTGATGATCAATTTGCTTGCAAAACTAGAACCCAAGAATATGATGTGTGACAGAAACGAGTTATGGATCAAAAATATCAGTTGTAAGCACGCAGACGGTATTTGATTTCGATGTATAGTAATAGAGAGACATGGTAAAACTTTATACAACTTTCTATTACAAGACAGGCTCTCACCGTTTATTTAGTAAGTGTCAGTGTGAGATAGTATCAAACTGGTAAAATGCAATCTATTATAGTGCATAACGTCCTCTTGAATTATTGCTTGTTGTTGTCGAATGTAAAATGATTATCTTTTTTTCCGACATGTGGCTAAATGGCATGAAAGATTGTATTCTGTAATGTAAATTCAAGTGTCTGAAATGTTTGTAATACGCATATGTATGACAGTTTATTTATATACACTAATTTGAGAGACGCTCTCAGATCGTGTAATTTGTCCACCAAGCTTAAAGAAATTGCGTAACATAGAGCTGGAAGCTTTGGCCGAGCTGTTCTAGGCGCTTCCGTCCGGAACCCTGCAGCTGCTATGGCCGCAGGTTCGAATCCTGCCTCGGACATGGCTGTGTGTGATGTCCATTGCTTAGTTAGGTTTAAGTAGTTCTAAGTCTAGGGGACTGATGGCCTTAGATGTGAAGTTCCATAATGCTTAGAGCCATTTGAACCATTTTTGATTAACATACATGTTTTTTCTTCAGAGTTTAAATTTTCGCTTTTTCTTTACTCTGATGACAGTTTCTAAATAACGAGGTCGTTCTGTGGGGATCGGTAGTTTTCGCAGCAAAATAGTGGAAGTTTTTTTCCCAATTTCACGCAGGGTGGTCATGTATAGGCCTCTGAAGTCTGATCGTTTGTAATTTGCGGTGGTACACTTCGTTGGATGTCGCAGAATAGTGAGATGCGTATTGTATCCCACAGTCGAATGTAAAAACTATACCAACTTTGCCCATAAAACTAAAAGAAAGTCCACATTAATTATTGTAACGATTGTGTTCTCCTTTTTTATAAGAGGTTTTTAGAGGTTATCTCCTTTTTTATAAGAGATACATTGACTGATAAGTCTGTAGATACACTGAAACCAGGTGAAGTTCTGAATTGCAGCTGCTGAAAAGGACACATCAGCCAGTCAGAGTTGCAGGTAGCAATGTCATGTTAATTTAGCATCCTTTGGTAGAGGCTTATGTGTCACACACTCTACTGTAGACTGAATGATGAAAAGTGAGCTCACCTGGCAGCAGTTTTATCACATTCAGAAGGGCGGGCGCTTGTGGGGGCGATGTGAGGTCGCCCTAGCCAGCTGTGCCTTACCAGGGCGCGGCATGTGGGGTGGGCCGGTGCCACTAAATTTTAGTGAACAAAAAAGTTGTACTTATGGCAGCCCCCCATTTATCTCCTATTGTATAGTTGACATTACATCATTTTGTGTTGGCCTAGGGCCGATGCTGCACCGTTGCCGTAAGGCGGGGAGGGTACCACTCGTCTGCTGGTGGTAAAGTGGTATGCTGCAGATAAATATGCGGCTCATTAGCAGTTGACCATTTGAAAAGCCTGTGTCCCCCCCATAGGTGGATCGAGGTAGGGGGAGGGATGAGTGGAAGTAAGAGGGCTTCTAATTTCTGCAGTTTGTGATCATACATCATCTTCTCTGCAATCCTTTGGGACGATGGTTTCCCCAGTGCATGCATTGCATTATGACCTGTTCATTAAGAGTGCTGGTTGTCTTCACGACAATTTCGATGTGTAGTTCAAGAAGTGAAGCATTTTCCACTAGTAGTGGCAGTTTGTATTGGCTTCGATCACCTGGGCTGCGGGGTGATTGTCTAGCTGGCGTCTGTGCCGAACTCTGATAAATACATTCCTCAGCTGTGTGCTTACTTATTAAACTGTTCTCTGTCCAACACCAGCATCTTGTCAATTGAATATATTTCCCACCAAAAAAAGTAAACATATCACCTTCCACTCCAGTCTTTTTCCTGCCAGCTTGTAGGTGGAGAGTGTGTCTGGCACTAGTTTTGAGTGGTATTGTGCAATTTTTTCCCAGCAGGATAACACCACTTTTGTGACATCATCAATTTTTTAACTGTTTTGTGATTTTAGCCACTCCTTGTGTACTACTGTGCATGTCGTTCTGTAATTGGGACCAATCTTTATGATTAATTATGTAATTAGGACTGATCTTTACATCAACTTCCCAACCAAAATAAATAAAGTACACGAATCTACCCCTCCTCTCCTGCATCTGGACAGCTTCCATGTAATTGGGGGAGGGGGGGCGGGATCCACTTGGGATTTCCATCCAGAAGGACCAGGCTTTGAGTCCCAGAAAGGGCACAGCCATTTTTAATTTCCCACCAATTCCTAGGTGGGGGAGGACTGAGGTGGGACGTCAGCACAGCTTGGGGACAAAGAAATTCCCGCCAAAATTCGAAATTCCCACCAATAGGATATGTGGGTGATGGGTAGGAAAGGAGGAGGGAACATGAGGGGGTAGGGACCCATGTGCAGGCTGACGAAAACACATGACGTCAACTGGGGGTGAAGTGGAGGGGGTTGGGGTGTGGGGAAATGATCAATTTAATTAAATTGCATATCAATTTAATATCAAATTTGAGGTAGAAGCCCAAGTGCCCTACTACTAAGATCATCACCAAAGTGTTGGCAATATGTTCCCGTTATTCTTGCATAATCTTGTCTCTGTCTTATCGAGCAGTGAGATCGCTCTCAACAACCAAGAGAGGTGTATGTTGGCATCAAATAATGCCACCCCAGAACAATACTGCACCACCACCTTGTAGCGCATGTGGGACACAGTGATGGAGGCATTAGACATTACCAGGTTATCTCCACACATTTTGTCTACATTTGTCAAGGTAAAAACAAATAGGAGTTCCCAGAATGAAATTTTCGCTCTGAAGTGTAGTGTGCACTGATATGAAACTTCAAATGGTTCAAATGGCTCTGAGCACTATGGGACTCAACTGCTGTGGTCATAAGTCCCCTAGAACTTAGAACTACTTAAACCTAACTAACCTAAGGACAGCACACAACACCCAGCCATCACGAGGCAGAGAAAATCCCTGACCCCGCCGGGAAAAACTTCCTGACAGGAAAATACTATGTAACAGACTGAGACTTGAACTCAGGACCTTTGCCTTACTGAGGCAAGTGCTCTACCAACTGAGCTACACAAGCATGACACACAAGCAGCTTCACTTCCGCCAGTAGTTGGCAGAGCAATTGAGCGCTAAAGGCAAATGTCCCATGTTAGAGTCTCAATCCAGCAAACAGTTTCAATATGCCAAGAAGTTTCACATCAGCGCACACTCCGCTGGAGAGTGTAAATTTCATTCTAGTAACATGCACCAGGCTGCGTCTGAGCCATGTCTCCATTCTATCCTTCCTTCTAGGAGTGCTAGTCTTGCAAGTTTCGCAGGAGAGCTTCTGTGAAATTTGGAAGGTAGGAGACGAGATACTGGCGGGAGTAAAGCTCTGGGGACAATTTATGAGTCGTGCTTGGGTATCTCAGTCGGTGGAGCACTTGCCTGTGAAAGGCAAAGGTCCCGAGTTCGAGTCTCGGCCTGGCACACAGTTTTAATCTGCGAGAAAGTTTCAAATCGGAGTTTCGTTCCTAAAAATCGCCCGACGCCAGTCCTTGGGCATCCCTTCTGCATTATTTCTTGCCCATCTGTAACGGAGCCCACAGTATTGAGGTGTACGACGTACAGCTCACTGTAGCTGTCAAAAATGGAGATTTGCATCATGCAATCGTCTCGCAACAGTTTGATGCAATACATGGCGTCATGTAGCTTCTTTTGAAGCTGGATACAATTATGGAGCACTAAACCCATGGTTCTCTTGTCGTAGGTATAATCATGCTGTGCATTTGCTAAATGTGGACGGCCTGTGTGGTGTTATGTCATCAACAACATTTGTCAACTGGAGACGATTCCATGTCGGCACTACATCACTTTGACTCCGCTGCACAAGTCGATTAACGTCCCTAGTGCCATACCATCTGTGTGTAACACGATGATGTGGACCCGATCACTCGTCGAAATTGTCCTTCATGGCATGATGGATGCTCACTCTACAGTTTGACAGACATCTCTAATGTCGTCCTACAGGTGCTTTATTTTCAACTGAAATGGTGTAATACATTAGAGTACGGAATTCTACCCATAAGTAATGTTCATGCTAACAGTCTATTGTTTACAAAGTCAGGGGTAACTTTCCAATCGGTACAGCAACGGTCGCAATGGCAACACATCTGCATTACATCTCGGGACTATGTAACACTTCTGTTGATGTGTGTATATGGCCTTTTTACGAGTGTCACCCAGTTGAGACATTTTTTCAGTTCAGTTACACTCCCCCACTAGACAGACAAAGCAGTGGATATTTGGACCTCCTTTCTGAAATAAATCTAAAGCTGCCCTCGACCTGAAGGTTGGTTTGCACAGGGTAATGCTCTGTTAGCCAGTCAGATGTAAGAAGGGTGGGGGGGGGGGGGCGCACAGTTTCATCTACGCATTGAATTAAGGTGTAGCTCGGCATTTTGCACATTAAAAAATCTTTGTCAGAGCTGAAAGAAGCATTATGTGACAGAAAAAAATCCTTGGATGTTATAGCCAATGTGATCTGCCACCACAACTCTACCAGTCATCTGCACCTGGTGCGCACATCCCATAGATTATCTCTGTCGAAAATAAACCCACATGAAATACACTCCTGGAAATTGAAATAAGAACACCGTGAATTCATTGTCCTAGGAAGGGGAAACTTTATTGACACATTCCTGGGGTCAGATACATCACATGATCACACTGACAGAACCACAGGCACATAGACACAGGCAACAGAGCATGCACAATGTCGGCACTAGTACAGTGTATATCCACCTTTCGCAGCAATGCAGGCTGCTTTTCTCCCATGGAGACGATCGTAGAGATGCTGAATGTAGTCCTGTGGAACAGCTTGCCATGCCATTTCCACCTGGCGCCTCAGTTGGACCAGCGTTCGTGCTGGACGTGCAGACCGCGTGGGACGACGCTTCATCCAGTCCCAAACATGCTCAATGGGGGACAGATCCGGAGATCTTGCTGGCCAGGGTAGTTGACTTACACCTTCTAGAGCACGTTGGGTGGCACGGGATACATGCGGACGTGCATTGTCCTGTTGGAACAGCAAGTTCCCTTGCCGGTCTAGGAATGGTAGAACGATGGGTTCGATGACGGTTTGGATGTACCGTGCACTATTCAGTGTCCCCTCGACGATCACCAGTGGTGTACGGCCAGTGTAGGAGATCGCTCCCCACACCATGATGCCGGGTGTTGGCCCTGTGTGCCTCGGTCGTATGCAGTCCTGATTGTGGCGCTCACCTGCACGGCGCCAAACACGCATACGACCATCATTGGCACCAAGGCAGAAGCGACTCTCATCGCTGAAGACGACATGTCTCCATTCGTCCCTCCATTCACGCCTGTCGCGACACCACTGGAGGCGGGCTGCACGATGTTGGGGCGTGAGCGGAAGACGGCCTAACGGTGTGCGGGACCGTAGCCCAGCTTCATGGAGACGGTTGCGAATGGTCCTCGCCGATACCCCAGGAGCAACAGTGTCCCTAATTTGCTGGGAAGTGGCGGTGCGGTCCCCTACGGCACTGCGTAGGAACCTACGGTCTTGGCGTGCATCCGTGCGTCGCTGCGGTCCGGTCCCAGGTCGACGGGCACGTGCACCTTCCGCCGACCACTGGCGACAACATCGATGTACTGTGGAGACCTCACGCCCCACGTGTTGAGCAATTCGGCGGTACGTCCACCCGGCCTCCCGCATGCCCACTATACGCCCTCGCTCGAAGTCCGTCAACTGCACATACGGTTCACGTCCACGCTGTCGCGGCATGCTACCAGTGTTAAAGACTGCGATGGAGCTCCGTATGCCACGGCAAACTGGCTGACACTGACGGCGGCGGTGCACAAATGCTGCGCAGCTAGCGCCATTCGACGGCCAACACCGCGGTTCCTGGTGTGTCCGCTGTGCCGTGCGTGTGATCATTGCTTGTACAGCCCTCTCGCAGTGTCCGGAGCAAGTATGGTGGGTCTGACACACCGGTGTCAATGTATTCTTTTTTCCATTTCCAGGAGTGTAGATTCATTAGCAATCCTCAAACATGCATGAAGTAAGTTATGAAGTGCATAGAGGATATGACAGTAGATCTTTAAGGCGCTTAACGCATTGAAGGAAGTGCTTTAAAAAATATTCCATTTCCAGTTTGTGTTGTAGTAGGCCTAGAGTGTCCAGTCTGCTGATGTCATTTGCGAAACTCGATTTTTCTTCATACTCATATCGTTCCCCCACCCCTTCTCCCATTACCCAGCCGTACGCCGTGTCGGAAGCGTGATTGTTGGCGGAGAGCGGGGTGAGAAGTGATTACCATGGTGGGGGCAAACCACAGTTTCCCTCAGTGCTCTGTCGCCACAGTCGAACGCGGAAGTCTCTCTCGTCCGACGTTGTGACTTCTGATGACAGAGAACTGGGTCCCACGCTTTACTCAGAGTAAAGCAATTGTTACTATTGATCAGGGCGTCAGCCACTTGTATTTCAACAGCCTCCCTTAGAGCACAATTCTACAACGAGGACTTAGCACTTTGTTTGCTCACATTTCATCGAATCCACTGTAGTTATGCACTTTTCAGCAATCGCAGATTTTATTACTTGCTTGAGTTCGGTGTGTCTCCTGTTCTCCTGGCGTCTTTCTTCAACCGTTCGCACAGCCTGCCCGATGTATACCTTATCGCATTTGCACGGAATGCGGTAGACGCCCGGTTTATGGGGCTCCAGGTCATATTTCACCATAACTAACAGAGCACGCGGTTTCGGACTGAACGGAAAACGCATTTTATGTTGCTTCTAGCCAAGATTCGACCGACTTTTACAGGCGTACGGCAGATATGCCACAGTCTTATCATTCATCGTTGTATTTTATTTGCAAGGGCTGTACCTCCAGCCGCTTCAGTCCGGAACCGCGCGACTGCTACGGTTGCAGGTTCGAATCCCTCGGGCATGGATGTGTGTGATGTTCTTAGGTTAGTTAGGTTTAAGTAGTTCAAAGTTCTAGGGGACTGATGACCTCAGATGTTAAGTCCCATAGTGCTCAGAGCCACTTGAACCATTTGAAACTCCAGCTTGAAAGCACGTCGGATCTGTATCCCATTCTATCTGTTCTTCTCGAATACATCCTTAAGATGATTCAGCTCCCTCAGTAGGCTTTCTGCGTTCGATATTGCACGGACTTGCAGCCCAGTATACATAGCACAGCCGCACTCTGTGAAAGATGATGGCAGCTGGAGGTGTGAAGATATAACTCAGTGTGAGTGGCTTTCCTGTATACACTGTTTCCTGTAGTACATTCCACTTTCTGCTTTCCGCGTTAGTAGGAGGTTCAAAAATGGGATTTATAACAGTAGTATTAAGCCCCTACATCGGCAAACCTCAGCACCAGGAACTCCGTAAATTTCATTCAACAGCTGCAAGAACTACAACTTCGTAACCAGGATCTTACAGTGAGCTCTGATGTGATCTACCACTTCATAAGAGTGCCATTTCTGACTCCTCCAAGCTGATCAAGGAGAAATTCAACCACACAATGGTTAACCGAATTCGTTCTCACAGAGTCTGATCAAGATGACCGCCGAGTAAGTGACGCCAGAAACTATTTCCAGAACGTTAATTGATTTAGACAGGAATATAATTTAGTTTAACACCGACAACAAATTAAATACGTGCATTAGTGTATCGTTTAGTCTTGCCGTTAAAGGTTTCACTTTCCTTTGCGTATTTTTTCAGAAAACAGGAAAAGATTGTAACTTCGCGAAATCGCGTTTAGGCTTAAATTTTGTAAACGTATTTGTTTCTTGTTTCACGGTAATTTGACTAGTTTCTCGTTAACAAATAAGTAAACTACAGTAAATAGCGTATACTTTCATTGTTTTAATACAGATCTCACAAAAACAGCGGAATTTTAAATCAGAAACTTGCTTATATACATTTGTGAATAGGCTTAATTCTTGTAACGTCTTTTTTGATTTTCGGTAATTTAATTGATTTATTCTAGCTAAAGTATTATTTTTGCCATGAGTGAGAAGTGCCTGACTTGCGGTAGAATTGTTAGTTCCGGGGTTTAGTGTGATGGATGCAGTAGTTTTTTTCATTGGGGGGACTGCAGTGGCGTGGGTGGATCAGGCTCATCAGTGGTTATGTAGGATTTGCAGCAGAGATAGGAACAGGAGGGGAAAATTGCTGCCCTTCAGGCTGAGCTAGATCAGGCTAGGGAAGATCTGGACATGTTAAGGAGGGAGAAGGGCAAAGAGAGGTGGGAAGTGGCAACAGGTAACAGAAGGAACAGGCCTAGAACTAAGTCTGACAGTTTTGTGATGAATGTCAAAAATAAGTTTGACCCGTTGCTTCAGTTAGAAACTGATGAGCCTCAACCAGAGGTAGGTGTAGACAGGACACAACAAACTTTCAATAGGAAATTGAAAAAGAATGTAGGAAAGTCATCGAAAAGGAAGAAAGTTTTGTTGTTAGGCAGTTCTCATGCCAGAGGTGTAGGCCAACTTCTGCAGGAGGAATTAGGACCAGAATACCAGGTCACAAATTTTTTCAAACCAAGTGCTAGTCTGAATCAGGTGACAGAGGATTTAGGTTCACTCTGTAAAGGATTTACCAGGGAAGACACCGTGGTTATTGTGGGAGGGCCAGGGAACAGTATCGACAGAGATCCTGGGTACAGTACAGAGTGTGACCTGGTAAAGATTGCGTCGGCATCGAGACACACCAATGTTGAATTTGTATCTGCCCTGAGACGCCATGACCGGCCTCATTTGAACTCTTCTGTTGGGAGAGTTAATTTGGAGTTGGAACGGCTGCTTGGGTCGAGTGCGGGGGCTCATATTGGTGTGGTTCCTGTTGATTCTCTTAGTAGGTGGGACTATACCAGGCACGGCCTACATCTCAACAGGAAAGGGAAGGGTAAACTGGATGGGGTAATAGCAGGAAATTTAAGGGGGGGAGGCACTGCGATGAATGGTAAAATACCAGTGGCTAAAGGTTTTGGAGCAGCACGTTTTTTAGGAATAGGTAAGACAGAAAGATGTCAAGTTCTACGAGATGTCAGGATTGAAACAAATCTTCAGTTTAGGAAAGAAATTAAAACAGCTCAATTCTAGCACATTGGATCACCAATCACAGCTGTCAATTATAAATTTTCACCAATCACCAGAAATTTTATCTCCACCAAGTTGTATCTCAATCCTAGGTAATTGCATTGATGAATTAAAGTCACCCAACCCAGTTGACATAATCTGCCTCTCTGAATACCATGTGACCACTGGTATAGGAACTAGGCCTAAGCACAACGAGAAACTCAGACAGAAGAGTACTGCAAATGTTAGAATAAGGAAAGGTTCTCATAAAAGTATAATTAAAAATAATGTAAGTATATTTCATCAAAATATTGGGAGTGTAAAGAATAAAAATAGATGAGCTTCTAGTTTGTTTAGAAGATTTAGAAGCTGAGGATGCAATAGATATACTATGCCTGTCTGAGCATCACATTGTTACTGATATAGATAAGGTAAATGTAAGTGGATATAAGCTCTCTGCACATGTAATTAGAGAAAATATGGAGAAAGGAGGAGTTGCCATATATGTCAAACGTTATCATTGTGCAAAAAGTACAAAAACAAAAAAGTTTTCTGTAGAGAAACATATAGAAGCATGTGCCTGTGAGCTTAAATTAAATAAAGGCACATTTATAATTGTAACTGTATATGGGTCCCTATCGGGAAATTTTCATCTATTTCTGAAAAATTTGGACTCCTTGTTGTGCTATCTGTCAGACAGGGGGAAGCAAATTATTATTTGTGGGGACTTCAATGTAGATTCTCTGAAAGAGGGTATTAGGAAAAATGACCTTGAAATATTACTCAGTTCTTTCAATTTGACACCCGTTATTGATTTTCCTACTTGGGTGGTAAAGGATAGCAGCTCACTCATAGATAACTTCTTTATAGACCAAGATAAGTTTAACCAGATAAATGCTCAGCCTGTTGAGAACAGTCTTTCTGATCATGGTGCACAGCTAGTTACAATATATGACATAGCTCCATTCAGCAGTACTAAACAGTCCTCCAAAGTAGTACGTTCAGTCAACGATTTAACAATTGCAAATTTCAGGGAAAGCCTACAGCAGTTAGACTGGGATGAGGTGTACCGTGAACCTGATGCCAATTTAAAATGTAATTTATTTCATGACACTTTTGTAAATGCATTTGAAAACTGCTTCCCCAAGAAAATAGTTAAATGTACTCGGAAGAAACCATGTAACAAACCATGGCTTACTAAGGGTATAAAAATATCTTGTAAGGGAAATGTATCTGACAGCAAGAAAGAGTAGTGACCCAGAAACTATCAAACATCATAAAAACTACTGTGCTATATTAAGAAAAGTTATTAAAAAATCCAGAAGTATGTGTATCATGTCTGAAATCAGCAACTCTGATAATAAAATTAAAACAATTTGGAATATTATTAAAAGAGAAACAGGTCAACCAAGAGCACAGGAAGACAGTATTACCATAAAATTGAGGCCGGCCGCAGTGGTCTTGCGGTTCTAGGCACGCAGTCCAGAACCATGCGACTGCTACGGTCGCAGGTTCGAATCCTGCCTCGGGCATGGATGTGTGTGATGTCCTTAGGTTAGTTAGGTTTAAGCAGTTCTAAGTTCTAGGGGACTTATTAACACAGCAGTTGAGTTCCATAGTGCTCAGAGCCGTTTGAACCATTTGAACCATCAAATTGAATGAAAACTTTACGAACAAAAAGTCAGAAGTTGAAAATATTTTTAATAATCATTTTCTAAATGTTGTGGATATAGTAGGATCGAGGTGTTCATTAGAAGATGCTAGGCTGTTAATGGAAGAGGCCATACCTATGCAATTTGATACAATTGAAATCTCACCCACTTCTCCCTCTGAAATTAGGAAAATAATAAACTTGTTTAAAAGCAAAAACTCACATGGAATTGATGGCATTTCCAGCAAAATACTAAAAGCTTGTTCTCAACAGGTAAGTAAGATTCTCAGCCACCTGTGTAATAGCTCTCTGGAACAGGGCACATTCCCTGATAGACTGAAATATGCTATTGTTATACCTTTGCATAAAAAAGGGGATAGATCTGATGTCAACAATTACCGTCCAATCTCCCTTCTAACAGCTTTACCCAAAATTTTTGAGAAACTAATATATTCAACAGTAGCTTCACATATCTGTAAAAATGAAGTACTAACAAAATGTCAGTTTGGTTTCCAGAAAGGTTTTTCAACAGAAAATGCCATATACGCTTTCACCAATCAAATTTTGAATGATCTGAATAACCGAACACCACCCATTGGGATTTTTTGTGATCTCTCAAAGGCTTTTGATTGTGTAAATCATGAAATTCTGCTAGACAAGCTCAAGTATTGTGGTATGAGTGGGACAGTGCACAAATGGTTTAATTTGTACCTAACTGGAAGAGTGCAGAAAGTTCAAATAAGCAGTTCTCATAATATGCAAAGATCAGTACATTCCTCAAACTGGGTAACTATCAAGAATGGGGTTCCACAAGGGTCGGTCTTGGGTTCTTTGTTGTTCTTAATACAGGGTGAGTCACCTAACGTTACCGCTGGATATATTTCGTAAACCACATCAAATACTGACAAACCGATTCCACAGACCGAACGTGAGGAGAGGGGCTAGTGTAATTGTTTAATACAAACCATACAAAAATGCATGGAAGTATGTTTTTTAACACAAACCTACGTTTTTTAAATGGAACCACGTTAGTTTTGTTAGCACATCTGAACATATAAACAAATACGTAATCAGTGCCGTTTGTTGCATTGTAAAATGTTAATTACATCCAGAGATATTGTAACCTAAAGTTGACGCTTGAAACCTCCGACGTTCAGTTGCGTGTTGTAACAAACACAGGCCACGGTCGGCGAGCAGCATCTGCATGGACATGTTTACGATGACGACCGTGTTTACGAGTGTGGCTGTAGTGCACTGTTGTGGTTTGGTCTAGCTGTCGCAGTGTCTGCATGACTTTAATCATCGAGTGCAATTCTGTCAATGGGCATTAACAGAGAATGCGTTGCAGTTCTACCTGTTTACCGACGAAGCGGGTTTCACAAACCATGGGGCAGTGAATCTACGGACCATGCATTACTGGTCCGTGGACAATCCTCGCTGGCTCAGACAGGTAGAGCGACAGCGACCGTGGACTGTAAATGTATGGTGCGGAATCATTGGCGACCACCTCATTGGTCCTCACTTCATTGCAGGGGCCCAAACAGCTGCAACATACATCGCGTTTCTACAGAATGATCTGCCAACGTTGCTCGAAAATGTCCTACTGGAAACGCGTCGACGTATGTGGTATCAGCATGATGGTGCACCTGCACATTCCGCAATTAACACTAGGCTGACCCTTGACAGGATGTTCGATGGGCGTTTCATAAGACGTGGAGGACGCATAAATTGGCCAGCCCGTTCTCCTGATCTTGCACCCCTGGACTTCTTTCTGTGGGGTATGTTAAAGGAGAATGTGTACCGTGATGTGCCTACAACCCCAGAGGATATGAAACAACGTATTGTGGCAGCCTGCGGCGACATTACACCAGATGTACTGCGGCGTGTACGACATTCATTACGCCAGAGATTGCAATTGTGTGCAGCAAATGATGGCCACCACATTGAACATCTATTGGCTTGACATGTCGGGTCACACTCTATTCCACTCCGTAATTGAAAACGGAAACCACGTGTGTACGTGTACCTCACCCCTCATGGTAATGTACATGTGCGTCAGTGAAAAAGACCAATAAAAAGGTGTTAGCATGTGGACGTAACGTGCTGTTAAAGTCTCTTCTGTACCTAAGGTCCATCACCATTCCCTTTGGATCCCTACGTAATTCGGTGCTCTCCGATACACACGATCGAACAGCGGAGGAGTGGTACTCAAGCATCAACTTTAGGTTACAATATCTCCGGATGTAATTAACATTTTACAATGCAACAAACAGCATTGATTACGTATTTGTTTATATGTTCAGAAGTGCTAACAAAACTAACAGGGCTCCATTTTTAAAAAAAACGTAGGTTTGTGCTAAAAAACATACTTACTTGCATTTTTTTATGGTTTGTTTTAGCCAATTACACTAGCCCCTCTCCTCACGTTCGGTCTGTGGAATCGATTCGTCAGCATTTGATGTGGTTTACGAAATATATCCAGCGGTAATGTTAGGTGACTCACCCTGTATATATTAATGACTTGCCATTCTATATTCATGAAGAGGCAAAGTTAGTTCTCTTTGCTGATGATACGAGTATAGTAATCACACCTGACAAACAAGAATTAACTGATGAAATTGTCAATAATGTCTTTCAGAAAATTACTAAGTGGTTCCTTGTAAATGGACTCTCACTGAATTTTGATAAGACACAGTACATACAGTTCCGTACAGTAAATGGTATGACGCCATTAATAAATATAGACCTTAATCCGAAGCATATAGCTAAGGTAGAATATTCAAAATTTTTAGGTGTGTCCATTGATGAGAGATTAAATTGGAAGAAACACATTGATGATCTGCTGAAACGTCTGAGTTCAGCTACTTATGCAATAAGGGTCATTGCAAATTTTGGTGATAAACATCTTAGTAAATTAGCTTACTACGCCTCTTTTCATTCATTGCTTGCATATGGCATCATATTTTGCGGCAATTCATCACTGAGGAATAAAGTATTTATTGCACAAAAGTGTGTAATCAGAATAATAGCTGGAGTCCACCCAAGATCATCCTGCAGACATTTATTTAAGGATCTAGGGATATTCACAGTAGCTTCTCAGTATACATACTCTCCTATGAAATTTGTTATTAACAACCAAACCCAATTCAAAAGTAATGGCAGTGTGCATAACTACAATACTAGGAGAAAGGATGATCTTTACTATTCAAGATTAAATCTAACTTTGGCACAGAAAGGGGTGGATTATACTGCCACTAAAGTCTTTGGTCACTTACCAAATAGTATCAAAAGTCTGACAGGTAACCAACAAGTATTTAAGAAGAAATTAAAAGAATTTCTGAATGACAACTCCTTCTACTCCAGAGGCGAATTTTTAGATATAAATTAAGAAAAAAAGAAGAAAAAACAAAAAATTATTAAAAAATTAAAAAAAAAACAAAAATTAAGAAAGTTGGTATATTAACTTAATTATGTTGTTAAATTAACTTAATTATGTCATGTATTGGAAAATTTGACACGTTCCACATCATTACGAAATATCGTATTCATGATCCATGGAACTACTATTAATCTAATCTAATCTATCATCTATACTTTCTCTCTTCAATGGCAACTACTGTGAACAAACGGATGGCGTAACTATGGGCTGTCCTCTGTCACCTATTGAGGCAAACTTATTCATGCAGAATTATGAAGAACAACCTCTGGAAAAATCTGTAATGAAGGCCACATGCTTTTTCAGGTATGTCGATGCCACAGTTGTGGTATGACCACATGGGGGTGAAACATTTCAGGAGCATCTCCAACGTCTTAACTCCTTGCATCCCAGTGTTAAAGTCACTGCACAGTTGAAAGAAAATGGCGAACTCCTTTTTTTTTTTTGACGGCCTACTAAAGCACAGACTGGATGCCCCTATGAGATATAACATGTGGAGGAAAGATGATCACATTGATCTTTAGTCCCATGCCACCAGCTGCTATCACCCTTCACAGTCTGAGGGTGTGCTAAATACACTGGTTCACAGGGCCCATCAGATGAAGAAAGCCTACCAAGGGAGCTCAATCACCCTTAAGGGGATATTAAAGACGAATGGATATGGCGGGAGACAAATGCGACAAACTTTCAGGCTGGAGGTACAGGCCCAGCAAATAGATCACAAGGAGGAGAAAAATTGTGTATCTGCCATACACTGGCAAAGCATCAAACAAAATCGGTAGAATAATGGCTCAATATAACATTAAATGCATTTTCTGTATCCCTCCAAAAACACATACACTATTAGGTATGGTGAAAGATGACTACGGACTCCATAAACCTGGTGTCTACAGTATTCAATGTGACTGTACTCATGCATACATCAGGCACAATGCATGGACAGCTGATAGCCTACCATGTTACTCTTTTTGTGAGGATGTGGCAAAGACGTTAAAGCCCAATGTATTTGCACATATTAATACCAGGTATCTGGTTCTCCCAAAGGAAGCAACAGATGGCAATTTTTCGCTTTTAAATGGTTCTTAAAATAGGTTATACGATCTGGTTTTGTGCAGTCATTATTAATTGTTTTTTATTTACCTTACATTTCTTAAACCCTAAACCATATCATGTAAGTTTTCATTGTCTTTTAAAATGAAATTCAGAACATCAAATTTCGTTTTTATTTCAAGATTTTCATTTCTATTACAATGTGACCTCTGTAACAAGAGGCTGTTAAGTGTGGCTTTGTGTTTCATTGTATCTCATCTTGCATTACTACTTAAGCTATTTGCTAATTCACTTTGAATGAGCATTTATCTGTGTATCTGTAGAGCAAGTTTTTTTCATTCTATGGCATAAAATGATATTTTAATTTCTTAATATAAATTACAAGTATCATATAAGATTTTTCCAGGATGTTTTTATTCCTAAAATTAATATGCATATTATAAAATAAAACCTTCCATGTACTTCTAAAGTTAATATTTTCTTTGTATCTCACAACTTTCCTTGCACTGTAAAATAGGTTTCCTTGGAATTTTATGATTCTATTTGGATAAAATTCATGTTTTCTATTCTCTTTCTATTTGCATTACAAAAAACTTCTAAAGTAATTGCAAATAGTATTCAGTTTATTGTAATGTGTTCTGTACATCTGTTCTGTCTTAGATTAGTCTGTATTCACACTCAGAACTGCAATGACAGTCTAAAGTGCTTTTCACTATTACTATATAATGAAAAATTTCTTTCTCTTGTGTTTATGGGCTTTATATATATTTTTTATATTTGATGGTAAAACTGTTCCAGGAAAATTAAATTATTAGACTGTGCAAAATTTTGGCTTACTTTTTTAATATGGCTCGTTGTAGATTGGATAACTATTAACATGGCATTCATAAAACTCAAAAACACAGTTTATTATAGATTTCAACACTATGACACATCATATTAATTACTCATTTTTCAGAATGCTAGAAGAGAACACTGTTCCAGATTTCGGTAAGTTACTCAAGTTCAGTTGAGGATCCTAAGACAAAAGCCAATGGGCAGTAAAATATAATGAATAGTCCTGTTGCGATAATTAATAATATGTTCTTAATGTACATAATGTTTTGGTAGACAATCAGCAAGTGCTAGTAGAACCCCTCTCCTTCCAACAGATTTCTACAATGTGTCATATTACCTCTTTTAGTTGTTATTCTTATTGCCCTTTTCTACAGTTTAAATAGTGAGCTGGTGTTTTTTTCATTTGATCTGTCAAAGAATAATATTACAGTTAAAACTATGTGTACATAGAAGTAGTTTATTGTACACTGATGACAGGATTCTACAGACATAATATGCTGATGGCATTCTTTGTTGTAGTACATTTGTGTGCTCATTCTTCTACGGGTGACAGTCAATATTCATCCCTGAAATTTTGTGTTCATTACACAGTCTATGGAAATATCACCTGCATTTAACACAAAGGTAATACTGGTACTCTCCTTCTTCAAACTAAACTCATGTTGTTTGATTTCTTCACGTTCAACATTAGTTTATTGGTTATCAACCAATTGTAAAAGTCTCTGAACTTTAATTTCCTGTTCCTACCAGAAATTCTGCTATTTTATCTGTTATTACAATATTACTGTTATTACGGACACACAACATCGTGATTCCAATACAACATTAATTTATTTCTCTCCAAGGAACGTACATCATGGAATATAAAACATTAATTCAAGGATAATCAACATTTCCAGAGTGTCTATAATTACAAAAATCAACCCGCAACACCCTCCCCACCCTGGTCAACTTCTGGAGGAATCACCAGTTGAACGGGACGTGTGATTATGGATCCTTCTGAAGTTCGTAAGGATACAGTTTGTATTTTCCCATCTCTTCCTTCATGAAGATCTGCTATCCGCACCTTCCTCCACATGTGTCGTGGACAAACATTCTCTTGTAGAAGAACGTCATCACCCAGCTGGAGTCTTCCAGAACCTGGCCTTGGTTGATGAGTTTCATGGAAGTTTTTGAGCAGGATCAGATATTCTTTCTTCCACCTGTTCCAGAAGTATTCTACCATCTTCTGCAGCCGTTGAAATTCCTTGGACAAGTCCTTTCTAACTGGTGATTCTGGACCAGTAGGTAGTGTTGTGAGTCGATCACCTACAAGGAAATGTGCAGGCGTCAGTGGCTCAGATTCCTCTCCCCATTGTGTAATTGGTCTAGAGTTTAGTGCTGCTTCTATGCTGACCAGGATTGTGTTGAGACCTTCTTCATCCAACTGTGACTGTCCTAAAACTTTTCTCAGGCAGCGTTTGACAGATCCCACCATCTGTTCCCATGGAACCATACAGAAGCGTGGTGAAGTTTATCTGCTGTGGTACCTCTGGAGGTTAGGTCAGCTGGATTTTCGCCACCAGGGCAGTGCCTCCACTGTGATGGATTCGTTAGTCGTCGTATTTCCGTAACACGGTTTGACACCAAGGTTTTTTATCGATTAGGGTCATGTTGTATCCATTCTAAGGCTACAGTTGAGTCAGTCCACAATGTAGCACGACTTGCATTATATCTTGTGGTCTTACAGGAATAATGAAGTAATTTTGATCCAAGAAGTGTCGCTAGAAGTTCCAGCCGTGGAAGAGTTATTTTTTTGATGGGAGCGAGTCGGTTTTTACTGCAAACTAAATGGACTGATACCGTATTTGTGGTGGTGCACCGTACATAAAGGACTGCTCCATAGGCCTTTTCTGATGCGGCGCAAAAGACATGGATTTCTGGCTCAGTGTTTTCGTGTACACCAACCCATCGGGACATTTTTATGTGTGAACATGATGGCAATGTTGATACCCACATTCGCCAGCGTTTGCTAAGATCAAGGGGTAAAAGCTCATCCCATTCAATTCCTCTTGACCAAATTTCTTGAAAAATTATTTTTGCAGTGAGGGACACAGGCGACAACAAACCCAGCGGTTCACAGAATCTAGCAGTGTTTCGTAGTACTTCTCGTTTAGTGGCAGGACGATTTATAACATTGTCAGTAACATTGTTGTTAACAAGACTGAGCGTATCAGTCTGTGTGTTCCAGTGGACTCCCGGTACCTCCGTATCTGTAGTGTTTGTGACACCTTCTGATTGCCATATTCCAATCAGTTGGCTTGAATCTGTGGCCCACTTTGCCATTGGTAGACTGATCTGTCCCATGAGTGATGTAAGCTCATAATATAAGTTAATTACGGCATTGTCATCTTTAGTACCTGCTATAAAATCATCCATGTACATATTATCTTCAGCAAGTAAAGCAGCTTGCGGAAAATTCGTTTTGTGCATTACAGCAAGTTCTTTCAGCATGGCTGCAAGAAGAAACGGACTGCAGGTAAGTCCGAAAGGTAGCCGGGTGAAGCGGTATGTAATCCTTTCGTCAGTAGTAATATAGTTTCATTGTTGATCAGGAAGTAAATTAGGACCTATTTCTAAAGAGTCATTCAATGAACGTGCATTCTGGTCGTGCGACGAACCATCAAATACAATCCTCCATTTGATGACACCTAACCATTTTTTCTTTACTGCATGATGTGGCAGATAAAATGTGTCACGCAATTTCTGTCCAGAAGGGGTGACTTCCATATGTTTCCTCTTGATGTGTTCTATCATTTGCGCCTCGTAAAATTGTTTCAGTTTCTTGTCCTTCGTAAATTTTTTCTCCAGTGAAGCAAATCTCTTCTCTGCTTGCTGAAGATTATTAGATAACATAACGTTGGGTTTTCTGGGGAAAGACACCACTCCTCTTACGTCTTTTATGTAGTAGGATTTTGAGAAATCTTGCAATAACGCCAATTCCTTCTGATTCAGAGTTGTTGTTTCATCTTCTGTGATTCCCATTCTTTCTAAATTCCAGAAACGTCGTAAAATAGCGTCTGTTGTTGTCGCTGTCTCTAAACTGATGTAGTTTGCCGTCACAAGGTTAGCCGTGGTGCTTGATTTGCTTCCACTAAGAATCCAACCTAGAATGGAAGATACCAGAACAACTGGTGACGTTAGTCGAATCGGAGGGGAATCTTTAACGATTTTCCAATAGTAATCTGCTCCGATAAGAATCTCGATGGGAAGATCTTCTTTACCATCCCTTAGGTCCGCAAACTGAAGTCACCGTGTGCGTACAAGTTTTCTTAAATCGGAAGGCACAGTTGGGTGCGCGGAAAACGAGTATGTGCTTTCAAACGCAGTCATAGACGTCTTGGAATTAGTCCATGTACCCTGTAGTGTGAATTCTACGATGCGTTGAAGTTGCGGATGGCATTTCAAAGGCGTTGACAGATAGATCACGATGTTCTATAGTTCTTAAACCTAGCTCGTCAATCAGGAACTTGGAAATGACTGACTACCGCTATCCAGAACGCAGCGAGTAAGTTTGCTTAATCCTGCGGGTCCACTGACCCAAACTCGAGCTGTCTGAAGATAAGTAAAACCTGCTGAACTTACGTCGGTTTTCCCTACAGATGTAGAGCTAATTTGCTGAGAAGATGAAGAAGAGGCAGCAATGTCAGTACAGATACCTTTGTGATGACTTTTCTTGCACTTAGAACACTAGACCTTGCCCTTATTACTGCAGTTTCTAGCATTATGACCTCGGTTTAGACATATAAAACAGCGATTATCTTGATTTAGTTTATCGGTACGTTGTTGGCTGTCAGTTACTATGTTGCAGTCTTGGGTCCAATGAGAGCGAGCTTCGCAAAATACGCAATATGGTTGTACCGGTACCTCTCGTTTAGGCTTACACAGATTTTTCGCTTGCTTTGAATTTATGTGAAGCGCTGTTGCAGTGGGCGTGAACCTAGGAGATGACTGATATTTTGTACGAATCTTTTGTGCAGTGAGAGCACCACGAACTTCTTTTTCCAAAAAGTTAAGTAGTTTCAGTACATCTCCTTCCGCTACTTCGGTTCTTCTAGCATGAATGACCCATTTCTGGCACATTTCAGCGGGAAATGCACGCAGAATTTTCGGAGTGAGAATTTTACCGTATGCCACGACATCATCTCCTAAGGCACGCAGTGCTTGAATACGACGGTTACATTCCAGGAATGTACTGTTCAGCGTTTCAGGTGTCGCTGACTGTACAGGCTTTACCACATCCAAGTAATCGAGGTGCGCCTGTATAATGCAATTGCTATCACCGTATCTATTCAATAAAATTTTCTTTGTTTCTTCATACGTGTTAGCCGTTATAGGTATTCCATCTACTAGCAACTTCAGTTCGCCTGACAGATACCCTCGTAGGAAAACATGTTTGTTTACTGTAGAAAGGGATGGGTCTTTATCAATGGTCGATTCAAATTGTGCCCAGAAGCGGGACCACATTTCGACATCTCCACAAAATGACTCAAGCTTAATTGCTGGTAGCTTGACATAGTGGAATACAGATGGTTGTGTGAGCACTGGTGGTGACGTGATATTCATCTGCGACGTTGTGGCTGAAAGCTTGTAATCAATTGCTTTTGTTGCCTTCTGTATAGCGCGTTTGACTTTGTCTATATATTCCTCACAGCTCAGCACGTCTGCATTGTATTCATCGTCAGAGAGAAAATTATGAATAGCGTCATCTAATGAAACGAGCTTCTCTAGAGTTTCTTGAAGACGTTCCCTGTAATGTTCAAAATCATCAAACGGGCTTTCTATGGTAAGAGCGCCAACAGCCGCACAAAACCGCGTAGCATTAGTCCTTCCCTAGTCCGCTTTCTTTTGAAGTTTGCTAACTGTATCTCTGATTCGTCCTGCATTATGTCGAAAGACGGCTGTTGTAAGATGGTTTACGAGTGCGTTTGTGAATAACTTAAACGATTGACAAACGGCGTATGCGCAAACGTAAGTGAACGAAAACCTTTTAACAAAACTAGCTACTCTGAGTGCAAGTTTCAGGCTTGCAATACAAAGCCGCAAAAATTGTTTTGAAGCAACCAGTTCATGTGATCATACTTTATTGGAATTGACTTAGCTTGTGATACGGTCCGACGTCGTCTCTTGTTTACTACAGCGTGACGCAAGCCGTTAATTGTTGGAATCACGCAGGAAATCGTAATTTCTTCCCGGGTTTCGGCTCCAAAATATTACGGACACACAACACCGTGATTCCAACACAACATTAATTTATTTCTCTCCAGGGACGTACATCATGGAATATAAAACATTAATTCAAGAATAATCAATATTTCCAGAGTGTCTATAATTACAAATATCAACCTGCAACAACTGTCATCCACAATCAGAGTTTTTCCTTGTGCTTAGCACTGAATGGAAAGTGAAAGCTGTATAGAAAAATCAGCAGTGGTCTTATTACACTACATTGAGTACTCCTGTGTTAATGTATTTTGGATCTGATAAGTGCTTTATTACAATTTTCATTTCATTCGATACCTTTACTGTCTACACACTCCATAATTTCCAAATATGGTAACAATCATTTATTTGCTTCTCCTCTTAATCCTAATAATCATAGCACCTTTAATAGAATTATGTGGTCAACAATGTCAGAGACTGTAGATGCATTTCAAAATATGCCTGTTATGCACTTATTGTTCCCTAATGCATGAAGCACCACTTTTATCATTCCCACTTTTGCTGATTCAGTAATTCATCCCATATTTTGGTAAACAAACTATACATCACTAAATATGTTATATTCACTCACGTAATTCATTAGTAATTCTTTATTATTTGATAATCTTAACTGTAGAGAGACAGATCTGTAATTTGCCATGTCTTCTGGAATACCAGTCTTTAGTCTAGATACAATTTTATCTTATTTTAGACACTCTGAAAAGCTACCTGAGTTGAAGGGATAATACGTTAGTTAAAATACTTTCAGTACACAGAATTGCACTTCATCTGTGCATACTGACTTCCAGTTTCTTGTATTTATACACTTTTCGTTACTTCAAGCTCTGTGGGAGATAACAATATTAATTGTACTTTGCTTGTGGCATATGTGTAATTCCTTTTACAGAAGCTACATCTGTTTATGACAATTTCTGTTGCAAATTTTCTTCAGTACTGGAAAACATTCATTCTGCTGTTATTTTCTGTAGATCATTTATTATTCAGTTCATTTCAAGGTGCATGTCGTTATGTTTCCATTTGTTTTTCTCTGTTCCCTATTTTACAATCACCCACATTGCTTTATTTTTATGTTAAACATTAAATAGTATTTTGTCACTTGAAGACTTTTTTTTTACAAAAAACACTATCCTCATGTAGATCTTTTTGCGAAGTTGATAACAGTCTATGAATTCTGGGTCACCATGGTTCTATTTTGAGAACTTCTGTATTTAAAGGTGTGTGAGGACTTTCAAACACCTGCTGTTACTCACATGCTTGTATTCAACATTTCTACTATATGGGAACTTTTGGAAATCTCAGGGCAACATTTATTTTTAGTGGTGTGTTTGTGATTTTTATTGGTCCCATAAATTTCATATCATACAGGTACGTACTTGTAATACAGAAAAGTCATTTCAGCTACATCCAGACAATATACATACAATAGGTTACACAATAAAAACATACAATAGCTTGCATTGTATGTATATAATGCTCAACAATTTACACTAGAGTTAAAAATACATTTTTGTGGAACTTATATTGTACATCAATAGTTTCTGTTGGAATTATGTAATACATTTATATCGGATATGAGAAAGTTCCAGAACATCGTTCTAGAATAAGTTATATCGAGTATGTTCGAGAAGTATCGATTGTGGTGACAGCTATGTTTGTGTATATATGCGTGAGTGATGAGGCGCAATAGATAGTCTTCGTGTGTCTTTTATGAAGTGAACCTATGTATATTTTAATAAAGTATTTTAATAAAGTAAAAGTGTGAACGTGATTCAAAACATGGTAGCAGAGCGTGGTTGTTGAAAAGAAAAGTAGAAGTTAAATATTATATTGTGGCCGTTGCGTGTTATTCAGAAAGTTCGACATGGCTGATATAACTATTCCTGTATTTGATGGCGAGGACTATGGGAACTGGAAGCAGCGGATAATCATGTACCTAAAAATGAAGAAATGTCATACAGTGATTACGAGGGCAAAAGTGAGCTCAGACAACGAAACGTGGGATGAAGAGGACTTGAAGGCTATCAACTATATTTATGGTGCAATCACAAATAAGCAACTAGAATTCGTGAGTGACAGAGAAAGTGCTTTCGAGATCATGAAGAAATTTGATGAATTATATTCGAAAGAGTCTACAGCCCTTCAAATATTATGCAGAAACAAGTTGGACAAATTGAGGTTAAGTGATTACAGTGATACGGGGACATTTTTCAGTGCATTTGAAAAAACTGTAAATGAGCTGAAATCTGCAGGCGCTAAAGTAACGGAAAAGGAGAAGTTAAATTATATGCTGCGAACGTTACCAGAGTCAATGAGCTATATTGGGGACTTAGTGGACGTTTTGAAGGAAGACGACCAGACAGTTGAATACGTTAAAAGTAAGATTCAATTATTGAATGCAAAAACTGGAAATGAAGAGGTAAAATCAAGTGCATTTCACACAGAAAGAAAATTGAATTCAAGAAATCAGGAGCAAGTATGTTATCGATGCGGCAAAGCAGGTCACTTCAAACGTGATTGTAACCAGGGAAGAACAAGTAACAGAGGCACATGGCATCGTGGAGTACATTTTCAAAGTAGCGACAGAGGTAATGGAAATATGCAGCGTGGAGGCTATAGCAATGTACAGCGTGGAAATTACGGCAACATGCAGCGTGGAGGTTATGGCAGCAGGCAACGTGGTCGAGGAGAGCAGCATGGTTTTAGCAGCGGTCGGCATCACAGCAAGCAAGGTTACCATCAGAGTGATCATGGTATGAGTAGTTTTATAACAGAGGTTAATTCTATGATAGGTCAAAATAGAACAGTAGAGTCAAGTAACAACAATCAAATTCAAATCAATTGGTTATTAGACAGTGGCTGTACTGATCATGTTATTAATAATGAGGAATATTTTTCTAAGAGTATAACTTTAAAACAACCTATAAATGTAAAAATTGCTGATGGAAAAATTTTGCAAGCTACTAAAGTTGGTAATGTAATTAGTAATTTTCCTGTCTATGATCAAATGGTTCCAATTAATATGCGAGATGTTTTCTTTGTAAAAGACATAGACAAAAACTTGATCAGTTATGCCAAAATTACAGATAATCACAAAATTGTATCGGTAGGGAATAATGCTAAAATTTTTGATAAAGCTAATGGATTGATTGCGATTGCATGGAAAGAGAGTGGGTTGTATAAAATGAGTAGTACTATTAATAAAGGAGAAGTTAATGTTAATGTTATGAGTAAAGACAATAATATGACAACAAAGGAAAAATGGCATCGCATTTTGGGACATGTTAATTTCAATTATCTAAATAATTTATGTAAACATCAATTGTTAGATGGGGTTCCTTCAGAACTAGAATCAGAATTTATGAAATGTAAAATCTGTATCGAAAACAAAATGCATAATGTTCCTTTTAAAAATAATAGAACCAAAGCAAAAGAAATTTTAGAAATTGTTCACACAGATCTAAATGGGCCTCACTCAACTACTGGAATGCATGGGGAAAGATACTTTCTTTCTTTCATTGATGATTACAGTAAGGCAGCTCGTGTTTACACCATAAAATCTAAAGATCAAGTATACAATTGTTTTGTGGAGTATATTAATGAAGTTGAGAATCTCACTGGGAAAACTGTTAAAAAGATAAGATGTGACAATGGGAAGGAATATTTAAATGAAAATGTCTATGAATTTGTGAGACAAAAAGGAATTGTATTGAATGCTTGTCCACCTTATGTGCATGAGCTTAATGGTACTGCTGAAAGGTATAACAGATCCATCATGGACATGTCTCGGTGTCTGCTAGCCGAAGCGCGAGTAGACAAGAGATTTGGGCCTGAAGTGGTTTGTGCAGCAGCGTACCTCAAAAACAGAACTTTAGCTAACACCATTGAAAAGAAAACTCCTTATGAGATATTACTGGGGAAAAGACCTAATGTTAATCATTTGAAATTGTATGGGAGTAGAGTTTTTGTAAGAGTACCTGAGCAACTGAGGAAGTCAAAATGGGATAGGAAAGCCGATTTGGGGGTTTTGATGGGTTATTGTGAAGTAGGCTACAGAGTGCTAATAAATAATAAGATAGTTGTTGCTCGACATGTGGACATTGTTGAAAGTGGTGTTAAATGTATTGGGTTTAAAGATTATGATTCAGTAAGTGAATATTTTAGTGATTCTGAACACGAAAGTATAGAAAATGAAACTGAGCTAATAGAAAAACAGAAGGAAATTGAGAAAAATGAAAAGCTTTCTGATAATCATGAACCAGAGAAAGTACATGGGTTGAGGAGATCATCTAGAGAAAGAAAACCAAAAATATTATATGATTATGTTTACAGCAACTTTATTTATGTAAACTTTTGCAGTGCAAATAGTCCGGAAAGCTTTGAGGAGGCGATTAACAGCGCCGAATCAAATTATTGGGAAAAAGCGATGAATAAGGAAATTGATTGTTTGAACAAAAACAAAACATGGGAATTAGTAGATAAACCAGTTGATAAAGAAGCCATTGATGTAAAGTGGGTTTTCACAAAGAAATCAGAAAGTGTTTACAAAGCAAGATTAGTTGTCAGGGGGTTTCAACAAAAAGAAGTCGTCGAGGATATTTATTCTCCAGTAACCAATATGCAAACATTAAAGATTTTGCTGTCATACTGTTGTCAAGAAGGTTTGGTTATAGAACAAATTGACGTAGAGACTGCATTTCTAAATTGTAAAGTTTTATCTGAAGTTTATGTAAAGCAGCCAAGAGGATATGATGATGGTACGGATAGAGTCTGTAAATTGTATAAAGCATTGTATGGTTTGCGAGAAAGCTCACGAGCTTGGTACAATTGTCTTGATGAGTTTTTAAGAAGTTTAGGTTTTAAAAGGAGTAAATATGATTATTGTCTTTATGTATTGCGAGATGGAGATGTCTTGATTTATTTGATTATTTTTGTCGACGATTTGCTCATTTGCTGTGTGAGAAAAGAAAAAATTGTTAAGATTAAGAACTTATTGTCAAAACGATTTAATATGAAAGATTTAGGTGAGGTAAAAAGATATCTTGGCATCGATATTAATTATGAGTGTGAAACAAGAGTTATGAGTTTGAGTCAAGAAAAATATATTGATTCGTTAGCTGCGAAATATAAAATTGAAGGTTCGATCTTGTACAAAACTCCAATGGAAGTAAATTTAAAGTTAGAACCAGCGTATGAAGATTGTAATGACGTTAGATATAGAAACTTGATAGGTGCACTCTTGTACGTAAGTTCGGGTACTAGACCAGATATTAGCTATAGTGTGAATTACTTGAGCAGATTCCAAAGTTGTTACAGTAGTACTCATTTTAAATATGCTTTGAGAATTTTGAAATATTTATATTTAACTAAAGATTTGAAATTAAACTATTGTAGGAATGAAAGTGCTGAGATATTAGATTGTTTTGTGGATTCAGATTGGGCAGGTGATAGTGTGGATAGAAAGTCAACTTCTGGTTATGTAATTAGATTATTCGGTAATGTTGTATTTTGGAAGTCAAGAAAACAAGCGAGTGTTACAAAGACTTCAACTTTCGCAGAATATGTAGCATTGTCTGAAGCTGTAAGCGAGGTGAAACTTGTACATGATATTTTAGACATTTTTAATGTTAAATTTGAAAAACCTATTGTCATATATGAAGACAATTCAGGAGCATTAAATATAGCGAAGTTTGGTAATTTTACAAAGAATTCAAAATACATAGAAGTGCATTACCATTTTGTGAATGAGTATTATTTACAGGGCCTCATTGATATTGTTAAAGTAGATTCAAATGAAAATGTTGCAGATATATTCACAAAGTCGTTATGTAAGGAAAAATTCATTAAAATTAGGAATATGTTAAACATCGCGATATAAATGTAAGGAGGTGTGTTGGAATTATGTAATACATTTATATCGGATATGAGAAAGTTCCAGAACATCGTTCTAGAATAAGTTATATCGAGTATGTTCGAGTAGTATCGATTGTGGTGACAGCTATGTTTGTGTATATATGCGTGAGTGATGAGGCGCAATAGATAGTCTTCGTGTGTCTTTTATGAAGTGAACCTATGTATATTTTAATAAAGTATTTTAATAAAGTAAAAGTGTGAATGTGATTCAAAACAGTTTCAATTCTAGTTTAGTTCCATACACTAATCAGTAACTCTAGTTTCTCTTCATATTGTAACATTTATAATTCACAGTATGAACTTTTTCTCAGTATCTGATCATGTATTCAGCCACACTGTATAATTCTCCTTCTATTAAAAACTTTTTTAGAGATGCAGGGAACATCTACTCAGTTTTGAGGTCTCATAAATCCCTTGGCAATGGTTTTATTAATTTTGTACCAGTGTATTTAGGTCCTTATTCAAAAATTTAAAGTCTGTGTGAAGTGTACTGTGATTATTTTATGTTATTTGTGTTTTGAGGATAACAGTCTCACTGGTTTCCAGTTGTGTGGCATCTCTTATGCAGTTGCAATGTTGTTTTATATACAGGGTGGAGACAAATTGTATCACAACATCTTAACCCTGGATAGCTGATGCCACTAGGAACCAAAATTACTAAAATTACAATTTTTAAACTATGGAAACTTCGCGCCATGTGCTCCGGTTGGCCATGGAATTGCTCTGTTGCCAGATGGTCTGGAAAACGCATCACTGCATATGCTTTGCCTGCTTTAGATCGCGATGTATCCAAAGTGCCCCACATGCTTGATGGTACCACGCCAGCCTTCCACTTTGGGGGCCTGGGGGCGAATCCACAGGGGTCCTGACACATCCATTGTAGTTTCATGATAAGATGTACCAGGAATAAACCCATCAACAGCTATTAGTTCGCATACAGGAAGTCTTTTACAAATAGTGTCAGCCCTGGAAAGGGCCTTTTTTGTAGCTAGGACATTGTTTACTTAATGATGGGGCTTGAACTGGCGACCCTCTGACTCGACACAAGCTTGGTAACGCCGAATGGTGTTTTACCAAACTCTTTCAAAGATTTCTGGCATTGCCGTGATGTGATTTGCGGCATGTTGAGTGTGATCCATTAATTCCTCTTTGTTTCTAGGTGGTTCGTATCTGGGTGGGTGAACTAGAACCTTGAAGAACCCCACAGGAAAAAGTCCAGTGGCATGAGGTCTGGTGATCACGGGGGCCATGTCCTATGAGCACCTCTGCCAATTACCTGGCCGTCAAAGAGTTCATTTAAATATCCACACACAACACGACTTTTATGTGCGGGCACCCTATCATGCTGCAACCACATACATAGTCATATGTCCACGGGGACATCTTCCAGCAGGCCAGTTAGAGCTTCTTGCAAAAAGTGAAGGTAATTTGCCCTGGTAAGTTGAGGAGGTAGATGTACCAGCCCAAACAGATTGTCACCCACAATGGCTGCCCAAATCTTGAGCGAAAATCGTTCCTGGTGTCCGTGGATGTATGCAATGTGAGGAAACTAAATGGATGCTGGTTGTCATCCTTCAAAACCTCCCAGACTAACAGCCGAGTGATCTCCATGTCATGTCCAACCACTTGAGTACTTGTCATAGGTGCTTCCTCAAAGCGCTAGAGAACACTCTCTTCAAATGCTGCACTCCATCATGTTCGAGGTCTTTCAGCATCACCACGATATCCCGCTAAAGGGCCTGTTTCGTCAAGTCGCCAGTAAATTGCTATAAACGTTTGCGGATGTGGGTGGCGCCTTGCTGAGTACCATTCCTGATACAAGTGTCGAGCTTCACGCGCATTACCATCGGCTAATCCATAAACAAAAACCATATCTCGTTGTTCTTCAAACAAATACTGTGCCGCCATTAGTGTATAACTACATCGCAGGTGACGTGTGTGTGCTCCTAAGCGAAGCTTACATGTGAGTGCCTCTGATGTAAGGTGGAGACAAACAGCAAGACCTATTTGACACGTGTGCGTATCACGTTGGGGCAGTGACAGGACGAGGGACATTTGTATGTGTAAACTGACAACCATAGCACTGCCCGTCAACCAGCAAACGGCAGCAGGGCAATCCCACAGCCAATCCGAGTACGTGGTGCCAAGTTTTCGTGATTGAAAAATGGTGTATTGTTGACCTACACAACATTAGTAATTTTGGTTCCTACTGGCATCAGCTATCCAGGGTTAAAATTTCTTGACACAATATTTCTCCACCCTGTATACAGTGAAGGAAACATCAAGGTATTAAGATCTTTGAAACAGATTCTACAAAATTCTTTTTGCTTCTTATCCAGTATAATTGAAATGGCTTTCTTCTATAGTACTAATACTGTTTTATTCCTGTGGTAGTTGAGTTCTCCCATAGTGTGATTCTGTATAGTATGTATAGTTCAAAAAGTACATAATAGACAGTGCGCAAGAGGTCTTGATGTGAATTCTAAGCCAGGTTTTTCATTACAAATATCACTGAGCTTAGCCTGTTGGTACAGTATTTATCTGCTGCTTCCAATTTAGCTCACTGTCTATTGTTCCCAAAAACTTAACGGAAATTACTTCTTTCAGTTCTTTTTCACATAGAAAAACATCTATAAGTTCTTCCATCTGTTTAATGTTGAAAACCAAGTACATAGTGTATTTTAGATTAAAAATTAACTCATTGTCCATGAGCCACTGTGGTTATTGAATTATATGACAGTGTTTTTCTCTAGTGCTTCAAAATTGTTGGAAAAATTTAGCACAGTCATGTCATCTGCATACAATATCTTATATTCATTTCATATCTTTGTACCTTATTTACAAATAAACTGAAGAGGATAGCTCCCATAACACATCCTTGAGGTACACCATACATAATGCTTCTAACTTCTGATCTATTTAAGTTGTTAATGGTTATATATTGCCTCCTGTTACTGAGATGTGATGTTGTACAGTCTGCTGCTTGTCTGCAAATACCAGTATTATCTAGTTCATTTACCAGGACTGTATGATTAATCGTGTCAACTCCTTGGATAAGTTAAGAAAAACCCCAGACATTATCAGCTGGTTGTCCAAGGCCTACATAATAAATTCTGTTAATTATTCAATTGCTGTTTCTGTTGATTTCTCTTTTTGGTAGTCGTGCTGTCTGGAGTTAGTATATTATGCTTTTCCAGGTAAGCAGTTAGTCTGTTGAGCATGAGCGTTTCTAATGTTTTGGAGAAGACTCATGCTAAGGATACTTGTTTGCGATTATGAGAAGTATCATCTATTCCCTTTTTATATATGTGTACTACCGTACTTTAATTAATTTAGGTTGATCAGGAAATATTCCTTCTAGAAATGAGCAGTTGACAATATCCAACTTTGGAACCAGCATATTCTACTTACACTTCCTCCCAACTTTAGTCTAGCAATAACCTTGAAAAATCGTGCATTCTATATTTTATCACTCTATTCTGAAGAGTTAACAGTGAGAAATTTCCCATGAATTGTTTCCTGTGGTGTGTGGTACAACATTTGATTTATTCACATTAGGTATTTTTTCGATAAACCTCTCTGTCACCTGAACCAATATAAGAAACGGTTATCGTCCGACTATAGTTTGCATTTATCGCTATTCTCTTCGGTTTTATGTAGACATGCTCTGCTTGTTATTGTTACCATAACAATGTATCGTTGTAGTAAACATACCTTGATGTGAACTAGTTGGAAAAAAAGCAAATACTTGTTTCGTTTATTCCTGCTGATAGGATGTTGTGGCTATTAATCTGCAGCAAAGTTAGACATTACATAGCGCAAGAGGTATTCTTATTTGTAGAATTATAAGTAAACACTTTGTGAGTACAAACCTTACTGGTCACACTGTGTACACAACGAACGTACTGTTTTTGCTTCTCATCTTAGATCTGAATGAAATAACAACATTAGGTGTTGTGTTGACGACAAGAAAAATTTTTTGTTCCTAAATTTTACTTCAAGAAGTCGTAAGTGGATACCACTGTTTTGACATAGGCCTACTAATGTTGTATTTGATAGTATATGGTTTGTAAAAGTCAAAACTGTTTTTTTTTGTAAAATGATTTATGATCGATTATTATCTTAATAATTTCGACGATAGCATTTGAAGCACGTTTTGACACTGCTTGCCGTGAAAGGGGATAAACTAGAGTCTTTGTTCGGGGAATCATTCCTCTACTAAACCTCTTATCATTTCAATGAATTCTATGATACACTGAAATTTAGAGTATGGTGCGTGTTGATGTGAACTCTATATAACCATCTACAACATACTAAAATTCCAGTTTAAACTAAGTATTTTGCATCACTAGAACTCATGAATCAACCGGTAAATTACCGCTGCACAACCCGTTATCATCTTTGCTTGTTCACCAGTAACATCTCTGATGGCAGTAGGTGTTAATGCTAGTGAATCGTAATGAATTACAAGGAATAAAATTTACATTAGTGTGCATTTCTTTTCCTTCTCGATATTTGCAAAGAATTTTTGAACTTTTTGATACGTGTGAAACCAGTACTTTGTGTTTTGAGTGTAAAGGTCTTTATACGATTCGTCTTGAAGTTGCATGACAACCTCGGCCATATTTTGGTAGGTCTAATCATTTCCACTGTCAAGGACTGGAAAGAAACTTACTGGAACAAAGACTTTTACGTTAGTGTTAAGTGTAGTATCTAAGCAACGAAACAGGCCTTACTAACGAACAGCGTCATATTGAAAAAAAGGTAACTATCTGATTATCATATTGTTCATGGGAAAGTGTAGTTACGTACGTCATATTACCTACAAATAGTTTAATTGTATGTGTAATGTTACCTGACATTCGGAAGTTACCAAAGTTTTATGTGACTATCATAGTTGAAAGTTTGTTTTGTTTTCTGCAGTGACAGCTGTCTTTAACTGCTGTTTTAGAGTTATAGTACGTTGCGCGGAAGTGGCGATATGTAAGTTAGGATTAACGTAATATTTCTTTGCGTGTTCTCATTTTTCAGTAGTCAGAATGTCAGCAGGTCCGTACAACTACTCCTACATTTTTAAATATATAATAATTGGTGACATGGGAGTGGGCAAGTCATGCCTCCTGCACCAGTTCACCGAGAAGAAATGTAAGTATTAACTACTTTTCCAATATTGTTAACTAATTGTATTATATTATTAAATATATTGTCAGTCTATTGCCAGAACATGCACTCAGTACGATAGTTTGCCTTGACGTTAGGCACTCAGTCCGGAACCGCGCGACTGCTACGGTCGCAGGTTCGAATCCTGCCTCGGGCATGGTTGTGTGTGATGTCCTTAGGTTATTTAGGTTTAATAGTTCTAAGTTCTAGGGGACTGATGACCACAGATGTTAAGTCCCATAGTGCTCAGAGCCATTTTTTTGCTTTGACGTTATGTATGCAGTAATATTTCGTGGGAAAGATTACGCTTTTATTATTGTAGGTCCAGTTGTAAAATTGTTTTAGTAGTAGTTAGATTTCTATAAACATATGTAGTTGAGGGATTTCTTTTCGTAAAATGATTCCTGTGTGTGTGAAGAAACGTTTTAATTTTCATTACACACGAGTGTTGCTGCTGAAATGTAGTGCAGTGTTGCTGTACGTATACTGAACAAAATAAACAAATGTTACATAGGAGATAAGATTACCATATTTGTACAAGGTTGTTCAATAGTTAAGACTGTTTTGCTGGTGTACTTGAGAGGAGTGGGCTGCAGTCTAGTAGTCATTTAGGTCTTCCATTTAATTTTCCTTAACTATTACAGATAATTGGACTAAATTTTAAATGCCACAACCACATTATCTAGCCATATAGTCATACCTATGTAGATGACATTATGTTCACCTTCAATTCTGATATTCATTGACTTTAATCAGGTTATGAACTTAAATAGAATATTACACTAGTTATAATTACATAAATATGTATGATGCAATTGTCTTAGATGTATTTTTGTACAGCTTTGATTGTTAAGGTCAGCTCTAACATTCAGAAATCAGAAAGCGTCTTAAGCTGCTAATCACTTGTGGTAGAACTGAGTACACACCACAGAAGTAGTGAACTGCCAAGCACTGCCTTAAGTACCTATAGTTGGGAACATCAAAATTACCATTACCACCATGAGAGAGGTCGTATCCTCAAGAAACAATCCCTGTAAGACATCACTAACAACTCAAAAACATTATCAAAACAAGAACTGACAAAAGTACCAGGATTCAGGTTTTTTGGGCTGAGGATGATCTTGTTGTTAACTTGAAACATACTGCAATATGAAAGTATCAGACAACAGTGAAAACAGGGGAACATAGACATAATTGTGGAAAACATTATGTGTGAGAAGAAGAGTATCAACACAGCCATTAGCTTCACCAAGTGCAGCCAAACCTAGATCACTTATGCTACACGTCTATCACCTTGATAGCTATTAACAACATGTAAAGTGGAATGACTGTCCAATACACTAAAATATCTCTAGCAGACTTGTATAGATTTAACATGTAGCATGATTTTAAACAACCACTCAGTATGAACAAACATCATAACTGTAACGTACAAGCAAAACCATTGCAGGTACCAACTGTTACATTTGATTGTGTGTTAGTTTGTTGAAATGTTAAAGTAATGCCAGAACAGAGGTGACAAATGTGTGCAAAATTTGATTGATTCAAGGGGAGTTAAATTATCATGTCACATTTGGTAACTTCTTTCCTAAATAAGTTATAGGCCTATTGTATTTCCATAAGGTAGCTTTTAGATGTTCGAACAAAAATTATCTGTGAATATGCCCATTACTCTTTAAATATTGTATGTATTGTGACGAAAAATATTTGAACTGGTTGCCACAAGGGCACAAGTTCATCACAATTGCCTCTTAAATGTTACTGTTTAATTCATGTAATTTTTTTAAAAACCCTACAGGGTATGTAAATCCCACTTGGTTGTTGATAAAGTCAACTACATTAATTCATAAAATTAATTTTCAGTGTAGTGAATTATGTAAGGCAATTTACCCTTTGTAATTTGCTATATGAAACAGAATAGAACATACCCATAGATTGCTGGAATATAGGGAAAAGCTCTCTAAAATGTCAGCACACAAATTTGTATTGTGTGGATTAAAGATAAGGGACAATAGATTATCACAGTATGTGAGGGCTGGCGTGGCCTGTTTTTCTTATGCCCCTGCAAATGTTATATTTATTTTTTAAGCTTCCAACATACTTTCCTACTCATGGTAGAATGCTGCCAGTTCACAGGTTACATTTTTGAGGCAATTATCTAAGAGAGGCTTGTGCATACAAACAGAAATATGGTTGTTATTCCACCATGAGTTCAACAAAAATTGATACAGAATCAGTAATACTGTCACTAAGGAGAGTATCATGAAGTTTGTATCTCAGATGATGTGACCATCATAAGGAAAAAAGTTATCTAGGACATGTAGAATTTTTTATTCCAGTCTGTGATGAAAACATATTTATCCTCACTGTAGTTTTCGCTCAGTAAGACAGTGTAACAGATATGTTTAAAACATGTCCTAATATAATAAAGCTAGAGTGGCATCTTCGAGAGATGCAGTATAATTGGCTACATATTATTGAGCATAACCAAAGTATGGTTCAAACTGTGCCACAGTGCTAAGTCATCATGTGAATGGTGCCATTGTTTGTTATGTACAGTAGTGCCATTTACATGAATGCCGTCACTGCGGCCTAGTTCGTACTACATTGTTAGTTATTTGATGAAGTCTAGCTGATTTTGTTTATATCAGTTGATGTCAATCTGTCTTTATAGTAATAGGATATGGTTTAAACAGATACGAAGATGTTCAGCACAGACAGAAGTAGTAGGAGGGCAAAAAAATTTTGCTGCCCATTAATACCAACATAAATTTCTAGATGAAAGATAAATTTAAAAACATGACATCTTCGAGGTACCTGAAACACTCAGGAGATTGCAGCACTTGTCAGAAGCATAAGTAGCTTCTTGCAGAATTAACAGCTACCAGCACTGGCAATCAAAAACAGATATCCTTCGAAGTATTAGCATAGCCAATCTACCCAATAAGTAATTTCCCATCTAATTCTTCTGTGCAGCACTTGGCCTCACAGTGAAGTCCCAATCTGAAAACAATGTTGCAGTGTCATCTCACATGTTCTAAACACTAGTTATGTAAATATGTTAAACTAGGAGTCCATCCCTTCTAATAATTCCTGTTTAAGCTCCCTGAGTATTGTGAAATATAAATATTGTATCTACTGATGGTGCTTTTTTTCAAGCCGACATCAAAAGGCAGTATACAAACCCTTTATCAAGCTTCAATATGCTGAAAATATGTAGCATAAAAATTATTTTTTTGGTGTTACATTTGTTCACTTTGCCAACTCAACATACAAACTTTTTATAAGCCTAACCTAGACCTCTGGCCAGAGCAATGTGGCGCAGCGGTTAGCATACCGGACTCGCATTCAAGAGGATGGCAGTTCAATCCTGTGTCTGGCCATCCTGATTTAGGTTTTCCATGATTTCCCTAAATCGCTTCAGGCAAATGCAGGGATGGTTCCTTTGACAGGGCACGTCCGACTTCCTTCCCCATCCTTCCCTAATCTGCTGAGACTGATGACTTCGCTGTTTGATCTCTTCCCCCAAACCAACCCAACCCAACCTCTGGCTGATGGAGCTCAGCATGACATCACAACCCTGTTCCAAAAAGTATTGTCAGTGTTAGATTCTGGCATGGTTTACAAGTATTTATCATACAGCACAATTACATAATGGATCAAATCTGATGTCACGTGTTGGTAGGTTTTATGTGGAAGTTTGTGTTGACTCCATCTCTCAAATTTCAACCCATTCCTTAGATGTTTACTTTCTGGCATACTTTTTTGAGAGGTGGTGTTCCACGTGCATAAGTACATAATCTTCCAATGCTGATCTTTTTGTAGAATTAGTAGGTACAGTCTCGTACGTCTAATGTATGCAAAAATATCTTACAGAATTTTCCCTGTGCTCCAAATGCAGATAAAAGGTGCTATTTGAATGGTAAGCATTCATGTAATGGAAGGAGTCCATCCTTATGACACCCTTATTCCCCCTCCTCAGCCATACGGATTGTATTCTTGTGGGACATCAAAAGTTAAAGACTTATCCAAGCCACAAAACCATCATTTTTTTCAAATACTGATCTATGGTCATCATGATCCGTCCATTGGAAAAAGATTCTGGCTTAGTCCTCCATTCGGATCTTCCGAAGGGTCTGCCAAGGAAAGATGACCACGAGAAAAAGATAAAGTGGCCAACAAAGGCGTAATGTTCTAAAAGTTGCAGCATGTAATGTCAGAAGTCTCAATGTATTAGGAAGGCTAGAAAATACGTAAAGGGAAAAAACAAAGGATATTCACTGGGAAATGCCAAATAAACTGGTATAAGCATGCATATTCAAGAGAGATGCCTGTATAAGACAAGAGCAATGCCTGTATAAGACAAGAAGTGCCTGGTGTAGTTGTTAGATCGGTTACTACAGCTACAATAGCAGGTTATCAAGATGAAAGTGAGCTTGAATGTGCTGTTACTCGGCACACCAGCGTTGGCACACAGCATCTCCGAAGTAGCGATGAAGTTGGGATTTTCTCATAGGACCATTTCATGAGTGTGCTGTGAATACCAGGAATCCGGTAAAACATCAAAGCTCCATCATCGCTGCGGCTGGTAAAAGATCATGCAAGGATGGGACCAACGATGACTGAAAAGAATCATTCAGTGTGACAGAAGTGCAACCCCTCTGCAAATTACTGCAGATTTCAATGCTGCACCATCAACAAGTGTCAGTGTGTGAACCATTTAACAAAACATCATCAATATGAACTTTTGGAGCTGAAGGCACAGTCGTCTACCCTTGATGACTGCACAACACAAAGCTTTATGCCTTGCCTGGGCCCATCAACACAGACATTCAACTGTTGATGACTGGAAATGTGTTTCCAGGTGGGACGAGTCTCATTCAAATTGTATAGACTGGATGGACATGTACAGGTATGGAGACAACTCCATGAATCAATGGACAATGCATATCAGCAGGGGACTGTTCAAGCTGATGGAGGATCTGTAATGGTGTAGGGCGTGTGTAGCTGAAGTGATGTGGGACCCGTGATAAGTCTAGATACGATTCAGACAGGTGACAAGTACATAAGCATCCTGTCTGATCACCTGCATCCATTCATGTCCATTGTGCATTCCGATGGACTTGGGCAAGCCCAGCAGGACAATGTGACACCCCACACATCCAGAATTTCTACAGAGGGGCTCCAGGAACACTCTTCTGAGTTTAAACACTTCAGCTGCCCACCGATCTTCCCAGACATGAACATTATTGAGCATGTCTGGGATGCCTTGCAATGTACTTTTCAGAAGAGATCTCCTCCTCGTCGTACTCTTGCAGATTTGTGGACAGCACTCCAGTGCTACTTCAGACATTAGTCAAGTCCATGCCACATTGTGTTGTGGCACTTGTGTGTGCTCACGAGGATCCTATACGATATTGGGCAGGTGTACCAGTTTCTTTGGCTCTTCATTGTATTTGTTATGGCATAGACATGGCACGCTACTACTGCTAGGAAGGCTAATTGTTCATTTGTTTTATCTGGTTTTCAGTTTCTAAATGTCAATCTTTGTTATAAATTTCTTTATTGCTTAATGGAGAAGGTTTAACTGTTGTTTTACTTCAGATTTCAAATAAAATTGATGATGGGGCTAAGACCTGGTATGAGTGTCGAAAGACTATAAACAGTTCAGCAGTAAATTTCAAATGGCAATATTGAATATTCTATTCAAGAATCATAGAAGGAGGGGGTGTACTTGGGAGAAATCTGGTGATTCCAGCTGGATTATGTCATGGTCAGACAGATTCCTCCAATGAAGAGTAGACTGAAATTTAAGATAATCGTTTGGAAGATTCAATGTGGGATACTGAAGTACTGCGGAATGATGACAGGTTCGGAGTTCACTAAGGTTGTTGATGCTGTGCTAAGGGACATTTCAGTAGGCAGTTCAGTTGAAGAGGAGTAGGCATGTCTAAAAAGGGCGATTAGTTGGACAGACATATGTACAAGGAATGTAATTACAAAAAAAACCTTGGGGAACAGAAGAAATACTTGATTGAAGAAAGGAGGAAGTATTAAATATTGAGGTAAAGACAGGAAAACATCAGTATAAATTACTTACGAATTACATGCATAGGCAGTGCAAGGCAGCGATGGCCAAATGGCTGCAGGAAAAATTTGATTAAATTGGAAAGAAAAGATGGTCGGAAAGACTGACTCATCATATAGAAAAGGTCAAAACACCTTCAGTGAAGTTAAAAGCAAGGATGGTAACATCAATAGCACAATCAGAATTTCATTGTTAAATTCAGAAGCCAATGGATATGTGGAAAGTGTACTTTGGGGGGGCTGTGAGGGGGAGGACTTGTCTAGGATGACTGGATAGAAGGAGAAACTGAAGTCGATAAGGAAGACATAGAGGATCCAGTATTAGTCAGAATTTAAAATTGCTCTGGAAGACTTGAAATCAAATAAAGCAGGGGAATAGATAACATACCATCTGAATTTTTAAAATGATTGGTGGGAAATGGCAATGAAATAACTATTCAAGTTGATGTGTACAATCCAAGACTGGCAACACACCACCAGAATTTCAGAAAAATATTATCCATTCAGTTTGGAAGGTAGCAAGAGCAGATAAGTGTAAGAACTATCACACAGCCAACTTAAAACTTAACAGTTCATAGTTCAAAGTTGCTGACAAGAATAATACACAAAAGGCTGGAAAAGAAAATCGAGTAACTGTTAGAGAACAATCAGTTCGACTTAAGGAAAGGTAAACGCATCACAGAAGCAGTCTTGATATTGTGCTTGATAATGGAAACAAAACTGAAGAAAAATAGATGCCTTCATATGCAGTATTGACTTGGAAAAAGTCTTAGACAATGTAAAATGGTGTAAGACATGAGAGATTCTGATAAAGATAGGAGTAAGCTATAGGGAAAGACGAGTAATATATAGTATGTACAAGAACCAAGAGGAAACTGGAAGGTGAAGAACAAATTACTTGTATTAAAAAGGGATACAGTCTTCCACACTCACTGTTCAACCTGTACATCGAAGAAGCAATGAGGAAAATAAAAGATGAAAATATATCAGTGATAAAATTCACTGATGTGTTGGATGGAAGTTAAGAAGAAATACAGAATCTGTTGAATGGAAAGAATAGTTGTGTACTGAATATGGATTGATAGTAAACCAGAAGAAGACAAAAGCAGTGAGAAGTAGCAGAAATGTGAATAGTGAGAACCTTGACATTAAAATTGGTTATCATGAAGTTAAGAAGTTCTGCTGTCTTGGAAGCAAAATAACCCATAAAGGACAAAGAATTTGATATCAAGAGACGTAGGCCTTAATTTGAGGAAGAAATTTCTGAGAATGTACATTTGAAGCACAGCATTGTATGGTTGGGGATCATGGGCTGTGGGAAAATTGGAACAGAAGAGAATTAAAGTGTTTGAGATGTACTGCAGAAGAAATCTGTCCTCAGTACCTCAGCTATGTGGTGAGTGTTCACCTGTATTCCTTCTAACATTTTTATTCCATTGAGGATTGTCCAGTATCATTAACATGTTCATCACAAAACAAATACTACAAGAAGAAATTTCAAAGCTAAGTTTCTGATTTCTACCATCCTTATCCAAGCTTTTGGAAACTTCGTGTAAATGCTGAGGTATTTGAAAATGTATATGAGTAGCTGGCAAACTTGCACTGCGTTGAGGGTCCCAATTTAAAGAAAAAAATAGTGATTATGTTATTAGGTAGTAAGTACTCTTACCTTTCTGCTCTCAAACTATGGCTGTTGTTGCTAGAAGTATGCAAAAAAGAATATCATGATGTGCAAGAGATGTTTTCATGTATGCTTTCATTTGATTGTCCCTTAACATTAACTTAGTGTAATAAATATGTTAGATGTTACCACCAAATGAGTAAAACAGCTATTTCTGAATTGTTACAGTTATGGCAGACTGCCCTCACACTATAGGTGTAGAATTTGGAACCCGAATTATAGAGGTTTCAGGCCAGAAGATAAAATTGCAGATCTGGGACACTGCGGGTCAGGAGCGCTTCAGAGCTGTGACAAGGTAATTTTTGCAGTGATAGTTGGTCAACCTGGAGTAATTTGAAAAGGACTACTGCTGTGAAAAACAAATTTTGTTTGTAGGTCGTATTACCGGGGTGCAGCTGGTGCTCTGATGGTGTACGACATAACTCGGCGATCTACTTACAACCATCTTAGCAGCTGGCTGACGGACACTCGCAACTTAACGAATCCTAGCACTGTTCGTTTAAATATTCTTAATATATATTATTACATTCCTTATAGTCACTTAAACTATCAAAACTTCATTTAATGTTCAGCTTATTCAGTGCATGCCTGCAAATGCTGTGTATTGCAACTGCCTTCACAACCTTATGTTATAATAATGTTAAAGTATTAGTAGTATAGGAGTTTATTTTCCAAAGACTGACAAATATACTGCCTGACAAGGAAAAAAAGGAAGCACACAGAAGACATGGTCAGATGTTAGAGCATGTTTGAAATTACACTCGGTGAGCATGTAAATGATAGTTGAAATTCTCTGACGGTAGGACAACCAGTGTGTATTAGTGTTGTTCATGTTCAGTGTCATTACTGGATGTGATAGGGTGTTTAAGGAGTGTGAACAGTGTAAGATACTGAATGTTCACTGTGAAGGACCCAGAGATGCCATGTACTTGTGAGAGGCACCATTATCAGCACCTCACAAGAGTTCGAAGGGGGTGTCATTGTGGGTGTCCTTTTGGCCAGTGGGTGGAGTTGGGCATTCCAGTTTTGTGGGGTGTTCAGACAGGACAGTGGCCAGACATTGGACTTCATGGGAAGTTTAAGGCAGACTACTCATCATAAAGGTTCCAGTTGAGCAGTTCTGACCATCACAAGGGTGGATTGCCGTTTTGTGGACCAAACACCTCCTAGTCCCTTCACAGCTTTGTCTGTCATCTGAGAACAAGTAATAGATTCTTTGCACACACACAAAAAAAAAAAAAACTGTTGCCCCACACTATTGGTGTGAGATTATCAGCAGTCAGACTAGGAAATTACTTCAATAATCATAATTGAAACAAAAAGCTGTAATCCAATGTCATTCATTCAAAACGTGCTACCAGTTTCATCGCCCAAAAGTGTTACCTTCAGACCCCTGTATATGGAAATTATGTAGCACGATAGTGAAGTATGAGGGCACAGACAACAAAAATCACAATATGTAACTAAAACGGATAAATCATATTATAAAATTACATAGTAAAAATATACTATTGTTATCCACACAGAAGAGAATTTAGCATGTAATTTATATTGCCTAATTTTTAAAATCCAATAATCACATATTCCAATTATGTAACATAACTGAGAGCAATCCACATGTACAAAGAATTACACCAGCAAAGCAGGCAGTCACGTATATCCCTAACCAGAACACCTACCAATAATAAAAACGAAATCAATAATAAAATATGAAACATTCTAATAACATAATACCAAACAGCTAGAGTAAACAAATTCAATGAAAACGTAATGAACAAATATTCATTGGATAATGAAAACCCACCATATTGGCAACATATATTCTAATGATCTCTAGTACATAAACAATGTAAATCACAATCTACAACTTGAGATACAAATAGCACTGAAATCAGAAAAAATTATACACACATTCTCCATCGATATTACTCTACAACAACCCAGTTATATCCATAAGATCCATGACCACACTAGCATAGCAATTGTGTAACTTAAAGACCCTAAATGCAACATCTCCAAAGTAACAATAAAACAAATCACCAATTTTTCTGCCAATTCCAGGAAAGGTACTGGATGTAAAACCTTGTTGCTAACATTAGTAATATCCACTATCAATGTGTACCCTCAGGGTAAAAGTTGACATGTGTCAATGGCTAATTGATGAACATCTTGTGCAGCAAATCCTCTATTTATATGCAGCAATAGCCTATAAAGTAACCTTGTAGAAGTCAATCAGAAAAACCAATAGCCACCTGTATATATAAAATACACTTACAGGACAATGAACTTGGAAACATCCACATGGAAATCCAGCAGAATAAAACAATGAACGAACCTCTTGTCGACTCATGTTCATGAGTCTGGGTATTTTAACACTGGCCTCTCAATATATGTATATTCCTTACTGCCATTTCTTGTTAACATTATGAGCTTATTCCCAAGAATGAGCAGCTTTCACTCAGTTAATACTCGGCAGAAATCAAATCTGCATTTGGATCGTACTTCCTTAACTCTTGTGCAGAAAGGTGTGCAATGTACTGCTGCATACATTTTCAACAAGTTGCCCACTCGAATTCAAAAATCTTAGCAGTAATCCACATGCTTTCAAATCGAAACTGACGAGTTTCCTCATGGGTCACTCCTATTCTCTCGAGGAGGTCCTTAAAAAATTAAGCTGATTCTTGTTGTATTGTTGACTGTGTTTACTTAAACTTATGGATTGACTTTTTTTCTGGGTCGCAAACATTTTATCTGTTATTACTTTTATGTTGTAATTTCATGTACTGACACGTTACATGACCTTAGAGATTTGCTCCTCAATTTGATCCTACGGAACTTGACGTGAAAAAAAAAAAGAGAGAAAGAAAAAAAAAAATGTATTAACATGCAAGAGCAAGACAATGAACGCCAAAGGTTCCATAAGAAGGGAAACCCAGACAATAACTTACATAAATGTGACAAACACAGAGTACGTACTTTCATGTCCTCGCTAACCTAGAAAGATGGGATGCTATCTGTCCCAAACCCAACCTCAATCTATGTGAAGTAATGTTAGACAGAATACATAATTCATCTATTCTGGGTTCCAGTTCTTATGGAATCTTCAGAGTTCGTTATCTCGCTCATGTATCAGGGTGTCTACAGGTCATGAAAGTCATGGAAAAAATAATGGAAGTGAATGGATGGTCATGAAAGTAATGAAGTTCTGAAACTGAGTGGGTGGCCATAAATTTTGTTTTATGTGTCAGTTATGTATAGTTCTAAAGGAGAGTAGCAAGTTAGATCCATCCCCAAAAGTGTTGTATTCAGCAGTCCATTTAATAAGAAATTATGTGCAAAGATTCACCTTAAGTCTGTTACGTGTATTGGACTTAATTGGCCATATGTGCAGGTCTTGCAGTTTGGGCAGGTGTGGATGGAGAAATTAGGAGGCATGGCTTTGTTGGGCTATATGTGGTGTATACACTCCTAGTGGAAATGACATACAGATTGTACCTCTGATCATGACTGGGCTGCCATCTTGTGTTCCTGGAGGATTGTCAGTTCAGCTGTTTCTCTACATCTTTTTAGAAAAGGAGAAAAGTAAAAAGACTGTCAGTGCTCTTGGGGAATTGGAGGCTGTGAAGTAGGGACAAGGAAGGGGATAGGTGGGTGAAGGAAAATACCAAAGGCTGAGTCCAAGAGAGCTACTAGTCATAGGATATATTGCAGGGAGAGTTCCCACCTGTGAGATTCAAAACAGTTGGTGGTGGTAGGAGGGGTACAGATGGCATAGGCTGTGAAGCAATCATTAAAATGAAGAATGTTGTGTTGGGCAGCATGCTCAGCAACTGGGTGGTCCAGCTTCCACAGCCTTGTATTCCACAAGCAAAACCAGTCTTTTTAGTTCCCTTTCCACCCCACCCTACTGCCCTCTGATCTCCCGACTAAACCTAGCTGCCCTATGTTCTTTCCACCCCATCCATGCGCAGTTGCTCGCTGTCTTGACCCGACCGCCAGAGACAGTTACCTTATGTTTGAGTGTGTTGTCTATTTTGGAAGAAGGTCTTCTGGCCAAAAGCTTGTGTGTTTAGTAGCCTTTTTGTTGTGCCTGTCTGAAACTCAGCATCACTCATGGAGAGTTTAAACACAGTTGTGCAAAAGGGACAGATGGATTTCGTGGATTGTTTCTGGGATGAGCAAAATCAGTCTGTATCTAAAAGATATTTAACATATATGTTTTTGAATTCTGCCACATTTTCTAATTTACAGTCATGTTTCCAGCAGGGCCTAAAAATATAAAGTTTCAATGGATGGACCAAATGTGAACTTGAAGATGTTGCACAATTTGTAAGCATTTCTAATCAGTGAAGAAGGTAATGAACCACAAATGTTTTATTGTGGCAGTTGCTCACTTCATGTAGTCAATGTAGAATTGAAAACTACTCATAATAAAAGTGGTTGGAATGTTCACAAAGATCTTAGGATGATGTGGTACTTTCTGAAGGATTTTCGTTAATTAAAGGCAACATTCTCAAATACCACTGGGTTTTCAAAGTTTTCTCTCAAATTTTGTTCTATGAGATGGATTGGAAATATTGAAGTCATGAAGAGAGCACTTGAACTTATTCCGCATTTCAAGTAGTATGTTGCTGAAGTACAGAAAAGACCATATGAAACTTAAGTAATGGCCAAATGACTCTCTCTTCCCTTTTTGTACAAAGATTTTTTTCAGTTTAATGTATAGCATTGCTTCTCAGTCCTATTGATGTTACCGAAGCATGTAGTTGTAAAAAATGTCATTATGTAGATAATTGGATTTGGTGCCACTGCTGCTACTGAGAACTACACAGAAAAGTTTATCCTTATTTTCAGAAATAAGTGCACAGGAATTTTTCAGTGGGTATCAAATAAGTGCTGAGAAGAGTCTTTTGAAATTAGTCAACGATGGCTCATTTTTATCACCTGTAGTAATGCAGAGCTGCTTTTGAGAAATTCTCGAGTAACAATTGCCATAAAAGAATTTGTGTCAAAAAATGTGACTTTTATCAACAGCTGACAGTGTGAAGAGAGAAGACTTCAAATTTTTTGAATATTCTGAAAACCAACCAAATATCTTAATCCTAAGGAGGACTTTCTGATGAATTTATTGTAAAGTGCGAACCATGACTTTGTCAGGTTCATGCAGAAGCTGTTATGCGTGTTTCATGGGAACACAGATGAAAGAGGCTTTTCTGTGAACATAGAAGTTTCCAACGAAAAGTTAGAAGAAGATACAGTTGTTGCAAAGAGAAGTGTTTGCAATGCAATAAAATTGTTAGGTGATTTACGTAATAGTGAGAAACAACTGAATGTGGTCATTACAAAATCAGTGATACTAGTTATGAAGAATGCTTCATCAAAAAGAGTAGAAGCCTTAAAAAAGAAGAAATCTGATTAATATGAAATGGTCAATCATAAAAGAACAGTAGGCCTAGTTCAAGAAATAAGAGCTCAGAAATAAAAAAGTGTCTTGAAACGGTTAAAGAAAAAGTCGGAAGTTTTAGATGTTGAAATTTCAAGTTTTAGCTAAGAAACGCAAACACTGAATGTTTTACTGTGAAATTTAACATTTGACAAAAATATTATACCTTCAGAATTGTTATATTGTCTTATAGAAAATTGTGATTTTTCACTACATTACTATGTTAAAACAATTTGTATTTTAATTGATGTGATGATAAATGTGCGTGAAAATATTCATACCTTCTCGTCACCCCTGTGGGTCCAGAGGTTAGAATAGATCAGAGGTCTTCCTGCCTGTTGTAAGAGGTGACTAAAAGGAGTCTCACTTGTTTCAGCCTTTATATGATGGTCCCCTGTTGGGTTTGACCTCCATTTTTCAAAATTTTTCCAAGGAGTGAGCAAATTGGGGAAGGGCACCTTACATGGTGCATTGTGTCCATGTGCTAAGACATACCGCGTCCTTCGTCGACGTGGATCTGCACTTCTGCTCATTCTCCAACTTTTGGGCAAGGTCACCCTCCTGGGTGCGTATTTTTCCATCAAATGTGCAGTATCATTCTCTACACTGACCATGATAATTGACTTGTTTGTTTAGTTGTACCTGATATCCAGCACAGTAGCCAGTTCATTGTGGTGGGGCTGCCTTGTACCCTGTTCGTTGTAGCCCCCTGACCACACAGAGATCACTATGCTGATGCCAGCGCCGTTAACTCCCCACGTATGCCGAGGAGTAGATGCCTATCATCTGGGGGCATCGGGACTCCTGGCAGTGGCCTGCCAGGTGGCCTCAACTGCAGCTGGGTGGCGCCCGTGGGGAGGGTCCCTATTTGGACCGGCTCTCATCAGGGTGGATGAGACGCGATGAAGCGTAGTACATCATATCTTGCTGGTGGTCAAACACCAGCAGTCTCTTAAGCATTCATGGGCTCAATTCAATGCACGGAAGTATGACCCCAAACCATTCCTCTCCCTGGCCACGCCATGGTAGGAGTGTCAGGCTAAGGACAGCAGCAGCTCTTATTCAACCCGGTACCTTGTATGTTCGAGATCTGATGGGGAATCTTTCATGGCGATAAAGCCTCAGTTTTTTGTTGAGCATTTAGAGGACAAGGTTGGGGAGGTGGAAGCCTTGTCCCAAATGACATCTCTGTCAGTCTTGATCAAAAGAGCATCCTCTGCCCAGTCATGGGTGTTACTCGCTTGTGACAAGCAGGGGATGATTCTGTAACCATCATGGCACAAAGAGCTTAAATATGGTCCAGTGTATCACATTTCACAGGGACCTTCTTTTGCAATCTGACAATGAGCTGCACCCCAATTTAGAGCGGCGAAGTTTTCATTTCTTCCGGCATGTCCACTAGGGTCTAAGGGATAATCAGGTTGCCACTGGCGCCTTCATCATGGCCTTCAAGGCTGATACATGACCCAAGAAGGTCAAGGTGGTGGTCTACTGCTGTGATGTAAAGCCCTATATCCCTTCCCCAATGTGGTGCTTTAAATGCTGGAAGTTCGGCTGTATGTCTTCCCACTGTACTTCCAGCGTCACATTTCGACATTGTGAGCTCCCCTCACATTCCAATACTCCATGTGCCCCACCTCCCATCTGTGTGAACTGCAGAGACCACCATTCGCCTTGCGCGCCTGACTGCAGGATTCCCCAGAAAAAAAAAAGGAAAATCATGGAGTAAAAGACCCTGGACCGACTGATCTACACTGAGGCTAAGAGGAAATTTGAACTCCTACATGCTGTACACATCATCTTAAGCTACGGCTACAACAGTTCTAGCCCTGTCAGCTCCGCCAACCCCAGTCACCTCTCAAAACCTGAAGACTACACCAGCCCTGTTGATGGCGGGGAGCACATCCCTCCCTGTTGCTCCTGCACCACCTACTTTGGGAGCAACACTCCCCCCCCCCCCCCCCCCAACCATTGGGGATATCAGTCCTCACGTCTGCACTGGAGAAGCGTAAGTCTTCTTTGGCTCCTCTCGCTGGGAAGGACTCCCTTGGGTCACTCCCTTCCCAAGTTTCTGCTAATGGGAAAGATGACACCCGCCAGTGGATGAAGAGCCCAAAAGAAGCTGGTCGTAGGGCTTCACGCTCATCCTCAGTCCTGGAGACTTCATCACTGGAGGCCTCCCAGCCAGGGAAACCCAAGAAGCAGTGAGAGAAATCCAAAAAGAAGACCCCTAAGAACAAAGGGAATTGGGGTGACACCCACACCACCGCTACCAACAAGTTCTCTGTCTGCAGATGAGGTGGAGATTCTGGCATCCGCTGAGGACCTAGATCTCACTGGACCCTCAGACACTGTGGATATAGACTGCTTAGGCAATAAGTCAGTGACAGCAGGTGACCACGAGGCGTAAACTGCCTCATTGAATGAATGTTCCCTGCCTTCCCAGTCTCACGATGTTGTCATCCTCCAGTGGAATTGCAGCGGTTTTTTCCACCACCTGGCTGAGCTACGGCAGCTGTTAGGCTGTACGCCTGCTTTCTGCATTGCCCTCCAGGAAACCTGGTTCCTGGCAATGCGGACCCCGCCCTCTGTGGCTATAAGGAATGTTACAGGAACCATAGCAACTATAATAGAATGTTAGGTGGAGTTAGTGTTTATGCCCTAAAGTCAGTCTCTAGTGAAACTGTGCCCCTTCAAACCCCATTTGAAGCTGTGACTGTCAAAATAAGGATGATGCAGGAAATAACTGTCTGCAATGTATATCTTTCTCCAGATGGTGCAGTACCCCTGAATGTATTAGCTGCACTGATTGATCAACTCCCTAAACAAGCGTTCGGCAAGTAGTTTTCAGTGGGGTCTGGATTCGGTGTAAAATTTATGGAGGTCCAGAAAAAAAAAACTAATAATTAAAAGGTACTGGTTTTTATTTTGTTTTCAAGTCGAGTTAGTTTCCAAGAAAAGGGTAAACCAAGTAAAACAAGTAGTTCTCAGTTAATGTTGTAATATATTCAGTGTGAGAAACTACATCAACGGTCTCGAACCAGTTTTTTAAAGTTCGGTGTACGAGGGAGGGGTACAGCAAATGCAAAGTATGTCTTCGAGGTGGGTGTCCGTCAACCTTGACCAATATGTGTTCTTCGAAAAATTCATTTTCGAGAATGACGATTCGCATATATGTGTGTCGAACCAAACATAGTGGCCAGATTGATAGCTACTTTCTTACAATTTTCATATTTTTCTGAAACGTGTTTGCCCCAAAATTCTTCAGTGGGTATAGTTTTATGCATTTGCAAAGAAATATCTTCTTGCAAGTCGATTATCTCCACTAGAAGTGAAGACTTTGAAATGCTGAACAACTTAGCAGCCACATCAGTCCATTCTGCCGATGCATCAACTTCATAAGGAAATTTTAGGAATTGAGACAGCTTTCCAATTTCTGCAAAGTCTTGAAATCTTGTAGCAAATTCATCCCTTGGATCGGACAGAAATCTTACAAACACTGCAATGTCTTCTTAAGAGTTCTCTTTTTTGTACTCAAATTGTTGGGAAATGAATAAATTCGTGCCTTGCAATATCTTTTTCAAAAATATCCAGCTTACGACGAAAAGATCAGATCACATGTTAATTTCCCATTCCCTTGTAACCCTATTGTGAGTGCATTTAAATATCTCAGAATATCCTTCAGAAAAGCCACAGCTAGCATATTGAGCTCATTTGTTATGAACTCTAAGTGCTTCTTTGCTCCCTGCGTATCCAAGATTTGCAAGGAGGAGGTTACTTCTTCCTTTATTAGCCAGAAACGTTAAACAACTTGGCCTTTACTTAACCAACGAACATTGTTGTATTGCAATAAGTCAGAATATGCTGCCTCACATTCTGAAAGAAACTTCTTGAACTCTCAGTGTTGAAGAGAAGAATGAGATCTCATAAAATTAATCAACTGCACCAAGCTGCCCATTACTTCTGTCAGTGCAGCACTGAGTTTTCCACAAAGAGCAGTCTGATGAATTATACTCTGATACTATATTAGACCTGGATTCTGATCCCTGATTTTCTTTACTACACCTTTTTCTTTGCCTGGAGAACCGTCAGTTGAAAGCGACACTATTTTATCATAACGAATGTTGAAATTATTAATAAATTCACCAATAGCTTTGAATAAATCTTCTCGAGTGTTACCTTTCAAAGACAATATTGCAAGCAATTCTTCCCTGAGTATCTTATTTTCAATGTCGAAAAATCTCGCGAAAATAAATATTTGTTCGTCATCAACAATGTCACAGGATTCGTCAAGTGCAGTGGCATAGCATGGTGCCTCTTCCAAAAGTTCAAGCAGGGTGCTTTTAATATCAGTAGCTAAAATTTCCGTTCTTCTTGTATTACTTCTTGCCGGCATTGGAATACTTTGAATTGCAGTGACAATATCCTTTTTTCTTCAAAAAGTGTCGAGGCTACTTCCAACATAACATTCTTTCATTATTTCAGAATCTGAAAATGGTTTTTGGTGTTTATTAAGTGTCCAGCACACATGTAACGCTACTGCTGCCGATTTTTCTTGCTCACTCATGCAGCGAACCAACAATTTCGTGCTTTTTTCGTAAGAAGTTAGATATTCCTGTAATTTAAATTTTATCATGATAAGTTTACAAAGCAGTGATACATATCATATTTATACATTATCTAATAGAATTATGTTACCTGTAGTGTTTCTTTATGAACCTCACTGCCAAGAGGGAAGTTTTTGTGGAATTGATGATGAGTTGTTTCATAGTGTCGCTTTAAATTGCCACTTTTAATAACAGCGACAGTTTTATTACATATTAAGCAAACTGGAACTGCTTGAGGCCTATCAGGCAATGTAAAACAATATTGTTCAGTCCATTCAGTCAAAAATCTCCTATTTTCAGTGTCCACTTCTCGCTTTTTTAGGACCCATTATTAATGTAGGTATGTTTGTACGAAAATGTTTTTCACACAACAAATTGTAAAACAAATGAATAATTGCTTTGTGGCCTGCGTGCAATTGACGAAACGAAGTAGTAAAGACCGACCGCCCACTGTGCTCTCTTTGAATGAAACGACAGGTTCGGACTTGTTTAACAAATGAACGGGTGAGCAGTGACGTGTGGTGGGAGGCGCTACTCACCGAGAAAAATAGAATGAAATGGATCGATTCGACTAAATGATTTGCTAATCTACTCTACTAAATTTTTGTTTTTCAGACACTTTTAGTTACTAAATTACTCAGTACTCGACTAAATTACTAGCCTAGAGGCGCCGGGATATTTAGTTGGATGTCGGACTGTATTTAAGAATATTTGGCGGTCCGAGGTTTGACCTTCCGCAGTCCGTATATGGACCACGGTCCACCTGTTGCCGATCTCTACCATAAACCTTTCCTATATTTGGGGATTTTAACACCCATAACCACTAGTGGAGTGGCACCGTGCTTACTGGCCAGGGCAGAGATGTTGAAACTTTGTCTCAGTTCGACCTCCGCCTCTTAAATATTGGAGCTGCCACACATTTCATTGTGGCTCATGGTAGTTGCTCGACCATTGATTTATCAATTTGCAGTCCAGGACTTCTCCCATCTATCCTCTGGAGAGCACATGACGACCTGTATGATAGTGACCACTTCCCCATCTTCCTGTCACTGCCTGGCATCAGGCCCATGGACGCCTGCCCAGATGGGCTTTAAACAAGGTGGGCTGGGAAACTTCCACCCCTGCTGTCACCGTTGAATCTCCCCCACACAGGAACATCGATGTGATGGTTGAGCAGGTGACAACAATAGTTTCTGCAGCAGAAAACGCGATCCCTTGCCCTTTAGGGTGCCCCCGGTAAAAGGCAGTTCCTAGGTGGTCACCGGAAGTCGCTGAAGCAATTGAGTAGCGTCAGTGAGCTCTACAGCAGCACAAGGGGCACCCTTCCCTGGAGCACCTCATAGCCTTTAAACGGCTCCATGCCCACGTTCGCCAACTTATCAAATGACAGAAACAGGAGTGTTGGGAGAGATACGTCTCTACTATTGGATGCCATAAGTCACTTTCCCATGTCTGGGCAATGTTCAAATGTGTTTTCGAGTACCAGATTCCAACAGGTGTTCCCACTGTTAACATAAATGGCGTGTTATCTAACGACACAATTGTGATTGCCGAGCACTTTGCTGAGCACTATGTTCGACCCTCTGCATTGGAGAATTACCCCCCGGCCTTTCACACTCTCAAACGGAGGCTGGAAGGGAAAGTCCTCTCATTCACTACATGCCACTGTGAATCCTATAATGCCCCATTTACAGAGTGGGAGCTCCTCAGTGCCCTTGCACATTGCCCCGACACTGCCCCTGGGCCAGATTGGATCCACAGTCAGATGATTAAACATCTCTCATCTGACTACAAGCGACATCTCCTCATCATCTTCAGCAGAATCTGGTGCGATGGAGTCTTTCCGTCGCAATGGTGGGAGAGCACCATCATTCCGGTGCTCAAACCCGATAAAAATCTGCTTGGTGTGGATAGCTATTGGCCCATCAGCCTCACCAACGTTCTCTGTAATCTGCTGGAACGTATGGTATGTCGGCGGTTGGGTTGGGTCCTGGAGTCACATGACCTAAAGGCTCCATGGTCAGGACTGCTTCTGCCAGGGTCACTCTACTACACCACCTGGTTGCCATCTTTTTTGATTTACGAAAAGCGTATGACATGACCTGGCGATGACATATCCTTGCCACATTATACGAGTGGGGTCTCAGAGGCCCGCTTCCGATTTTTTTTCCAAATTTTCCTGTCGCTTCATACTTTGTGTCCAAGTTGGTGCCTCCCAAGCCGCCCCCCTCCCCATATTTAGGTGAATGGGGTCCTGCAGGGCTCTGTACTGAGTGTCTCTCTACTTTTAGTGGCCATTAATGGCCTAGCAGCAGCTGTATGGCCGTCTGTCTCACCTTCTCTGTATGTAGACGACTTCTGCATTTCGTACTGCTCCACTGCTGGTGACCAGTGTTGCTGAGCGGCACATACAGGGAGCCATCCACAAGGTGCAGTCATGGGCTCTAGCCCATGGTTTCCAGTTTTTGGCCGCAAAGTTGTGTTATGCACTTCTGTCGACATCATGCTGTTCATCCAGAATCAGACTTTACTTCAATGACAATCCACTCACTATAGTACAGACATACAATTCTTAGGACTGGTTTTAGACGCCCAATTGACTTGGCTTCTTCACTTTCGTCAGCTTAACCAGAAGTGCTGGCAGCACCTCAGTGCCCTCTGCTGCTTGAGCAACACCAATTGGAGTGCAGATCGCTCTATGCTACTGCAGCTCTACAGAGCCCTTGATCAATCCCAACTTGACTATGGGAGTCTGTTTTATGGTTTGGCAGCACCCTCAGCGTTGCATTTACTTGACCCAGTGCACCACTGTGGTGTTCACCTAGCGACAGGAGTTTTTAGGACGAGTCTGGTGACCAGCGTCCTGGTGGAGACTGGAGTCCTTCCATTGCAGATTAGGCGTGCACAACTGCTGACCAGTTACGTTACACACGTTCGTAGTCTTCTGTGCACCCGGATTACCATCTCCTTTTCCCACCCACGGCGGTTCATCTCCCGCATCGACGGCCCAGATCAGTGCTTAAAATTGCAGTTCGTGTCCGATCCCTTCTTTCTGAACTGGAGTCCTTGCCCTTACCACCTATACCTGAGGTCCATTCACGTACACCTCCATGGTGTACACCTAGGCCGAAGCTTCATCTGGACCTTTCACATGGCCCTAAGGACGCAGTTAACCCCGCGGCTCTCAGCTGCCAGTTCCATCGATTCTTGACATACACAGAGACCATGAAGTGGTTTAGACTGACGGCTCAATGGCTGATGATCACGTTGGCTTTGCGTATGTCCATGGAGAACATGTTGAACAGCATTCCTTGCCCGATGGCTGCAGTGTTTTCACTGCTGAGCTGGTGGCTCTCTCTCGTGCTCTTCAGCACATCTGTTCATGCCTAGGGAGTCGTTTCTTCTTTGTACTGACTCCTTGAGCAGCCTACAAGCTATCAACCAGTGCTACCCTCATCATCCTTGGGTAGCGACCATCCAGGAGTCCGTCTATGTCCTGGAATAGTCCAGTTGTTCAGTGGTGTTTGTCTGGAACCCAGGTCACGTTGGAATCCCAGGCAATGAACTTGCCAACAGGCTGGCCACACAGAAACCACTTATGGAGATCGGCTACTCTGCAACTGACGAGCATTCAGTACTGCGCCACAAGGTTTTGCAGCTTTGGGAGATGGAATGGCAGAACTTCAGTACGCACAACAAAGTGTGTGCCATCAATGAGACTACAAATGTGTGAAAAACCTCCACATAGGCCTCTCGCGGTGACTCTGTGGTTCTGTCGGCTCCGTACTGACCACGCTTGGGTGACACATGGCTACCTCCTGCACCGCGTTGACCCTTCTCAGTGTCAGTACAGCACCCGGCTGACAGTGGCCCGTATCTTGGTGAGCTGTCCTTCTTTGGCTGCCCTGCAATGGACTCTTCAGTTACCGGACACATTGCCATTAATTTTAGCTGATTTAGTTTTATGTTTTATATGTGACGGTGGGTTTTATCATTCTACATAACTTTTTGCACGTCTTTTGTCCCTTTGTGTTCTCCACTCTAATGCTTTTAGGCTGGATATTTTAATTTGTCTCAGAGTGACTGGCTCTTCCTTTTTATTCTTGTGGTCGGCCAGCCACGGTCATCTTCTCTCTTGTCTTTATCCCTTCTACCTGTTTCTTGCTTCTCTCTGTGATTTTCTTTTCCTGTTTTGTCCATAGCACTGTTGGTTGTTATTCTTCTGCTCTCCTGTTATTGTGCTGTATGTCTCCTTTCTTTTCTTCTTTCCCTTGTGTAAGTATTTTACCGGGAACAAGGTACTGATGACCTCGCAGTTTGATCCCTTTCCCCCCTCCTTTAAACCAACCAACCAACCCCATTGTCTGTGCTAGTGTAATGTTTTTATAGTGTTTGATGAATGCTATACTCAGTCATACATAGTTACATTATTCTTGCTGATATACAGTTTGTCAGGTAAGAATTATTATATTCAGGTTCCATTTCAACCAGCTTTCAGGCTCATAAAAACGTGATATTGTCATTGAATCATGCATATTTTCAAGAGGTCATAATGCAACTAAAGAGATATTGAAAAACTCAAAAGGTCATGAATGTGATCCTCTGAAAATCTGTAGATATCCTATGTATGTTAATATGTATGTGTTCTTGGTTTTATTCCAATGGATTTCCCTATAGATGTTTGAGTTCATAGTCCTGTATGTGTATGTTATACGCACGTGGCTGTTGGTTTTAGCGATTGACTTCTACTACGTTACTTTATATACTATTGTTGCCTATAAATAAAAGATTTGCTGTGTGAGATGTTTTTCAGTCATTGTTCGCTGACACGTATCATGTATGTTACTTTTAACCATGTGGGTACATATTGACATTGGATGTTACTAATGTTGGCAACGTCGTTTTATGTCCAGTACATTTCCTGGAATTAGTAGAAAAATTGGTGACTTGTTTCAGTGTTATTTAGAAGATAATGCGCGTATTGTCTTTTACTTTCACAAGTTACACATTTCCTATCCTAGTGTGGTTGTGGACCTGGGTTGCTGTACAATAATCTCAATGGAGCATGTGTTCATACTTTTTTGTGACTTCAATGCTATTTGTGTGCTAAGTTTTAGGCTGTGATTTACATTGTTTATGTATTAGAGGTCATTAGAGTATATGTTATTATTTCAGTTGCTTTGCATTATCCAGTGAACGTTTGTTCATTAAGTTTTTGTTGCATTTGTTTATTCTAGCTGTTTGGTATGGTGTTTTCAGGTGGTTCGTTTTTTATATATCCCATATTCTTAGGTGTTCCAGTTAGGGATATACGCAACTTCGGTTACTTTGCTGGTGTAATTCTTTGTATGCATGGATTCCTGCAGGGTACATTACATTTTTAGAATATGTGGTTATTGTATTTAAAAAAAGTTAAGCAGTATAAAATAGATGCTACATTTTGTTTTATATGGGTAACGATAGTATATTTTTATCATGTAGTTTTATGATGTGATTTATCCCCGTTTTAGTCATGAACTGTGATTTTTGTTGTCTGTACCCTCAAATTTTACTCTCATGCTGTGTATGTTTCCATATATAGAGGTCTGAAGAAGATGCTTTTTGGTGTTGAAACTGATAGCGTGTCTTGGCTACTGTCCGTGATGGATTACCAGTGATTTAGGAAATCATTGGTCCATGTGGAGGCTGCCATTAGCACCATGACACAAACAGCTGTTTGGAGAGGTGCCGTGATCTGGAAACATCAACTGCTGATGAACAGCATTGCACTGTGTTACAGAGACTCACAGTTCTGCACTACCAAGGGTGACTGTCAGCAAATATGCTAGTGACTTGGGAAAAGGCACCATTCTTTCAATGTTTTGTAGCTACAGTGGTGTTACTCATGGTGTCATGCTGTGGGATGGCATAGACTTCTCGTCATGGTGGGAATTGTAATGTAACAACAGTATCTCATGTGCATGCTGCATCTTCGTGTGTTACTTCTGTGTGACAGTATAATGGTGCAATTTTTTAACAAGGCAGTACTCATCTACACACAGTATGTGTTTCTATGAACTGTTCGATGTTGAGGTTCTCAAATGTTCAACAAGATCCACAGATGTGTCCCCCACAGAATGTGTGTAGAACCTTGCTCAGACATCCAGTACATCCCACAGCTAGTATCCAGTGTATCGAGGTCCCAGTAAATGAATTTTAGGTCATCTTGCCTCAGGAGAGGATATAATGTTTTTATGACCCTTCCCAACCAAATCAGCGCATGTATAGAGGCCATGGGGGTGCTCATCATACTGGTAAGTGGGCACATACTGCCAAGTTCTTTGTAAATTTGACTTGATTTTGTAATTGCTGCAATATCATCACATACCCTCTCAACCCGTGACGTTTCATTTCATTGTTTCTCCGTTTCTGTGCGCTTCACTTTTTTTTCCAGGCGTTGTATTAGGATGCATAGAATTAAGCTACCAGTCAGTTTATTTGTGGCGTTGGTTAACTTTATGTGGTGTACAGTTACTGCACTGACACACTAGTTAAGTGTATAGGAGCTGCCTTTTGCATGGTGATTATCGTTTTGCCACATTCAGGAACAAGTGGATACCTGTGATTCTTCTTTAGGAAGTGTATATTTGTTTTCATTGCATTATGGACCCTAAAACACACACACACACACACACACACACACACACACAAACCATTTTTCCATTTCTCATTTTTGTAATCTGTTACTGATATAACTCAATGGTGGATAAGATCACATATCTTGTATTTAGAGAAATATAACAGTTAAGTTGTTGGTTTTATGTTATGGGTTTGTGTCATTGCCTATAAGTGCACTTCTGTCCAAAATTAAAGCAACAAACTGCTGTTTCCTCATCCTGTGTCTAATCTGCGATATAATCATACTATGTGCCATCTAGATTCCATACGGTTTTGTTGTGCACAGAAGACGGTATTCTGCTCAACGGGTAACCATGGCAATGAGGATGTCAGGGCACCTATGAAATAAGGTAGTGTTTGCTGGATAGCCCTACATCCACAATCACTGTGTACATTGTCACAGGTGGTGCAGTATGGCAGACTCTCTGCAGTGGAGGGCATAGAAAGAAAGGAATCAGGACAGTCGCAAACTGATTTGGCGTGACCGCTTAATGTGAATCGCTCTATTGTTTCTCAGATGTGGTGACAGTTCATAGAGATCAAAACTGTATCCCGAAGACCAGAGCAGGGCAAACTGCTTGTGACTTCAGAAGAGAGGACTGACATTTGGTTGTAATGACATGACGGAACCACCGCAACTGGCATCTGCCCCCGCAGCATCCTTTAGACTTGTTGTATCGAGGCAAACAGTGTATGCAAGACTTCCGCAGAGTGGCTTTTATTGTTGGAGACATGCTGTGTGTCTACCTCTGTCGCAACTTCACAGAAGGGAACTTCTAGAGTGGAGTCATCAACATGCCACCTGGATGGTTGAACACTGGGCCAATGTTGTTTTCACAGATGAGTGGCGATTTAGGGTGGAGAGTGATTCTCAATAGATTTGCATCTTGAAGGAACGTGGGACACATTTCGGGACCCAAACATTACAGGAAGAGACAGATCGAGGAGCAGCCCTAATGGTGTGGGCAGGGATTACCACACAAACCCCTCTTCATGAAATTGCAGGTGAATCGGCAATGTATAACTGCTGTCAGGTATTGTGATGGGATCTTGGGGCCTCATTTGCGGTTGTTACATTGCTGTGGGCCCATGTATAGTATTAATGGATGATAATGTGCGACCTCGTAGAGCACGGTTGTTTGATGTTTTCTTGAAATAGAAGATATTGCACACATGTTGTGACCTGCTCACTTTCCTGATTTGAATCCCGTAGAGCATGTCTGGGAAGTACTAGGGAGACGGCTTGCATCATGTCATCATCCACCAACCACTCTCAAAGACTGCGAGCAGCTCTACAGGAAGAGTGGGTGTTAGTGCCTTGGCATGAGACTGATGACATCATTCAGAGCATGCCCCATCATTGTCAGGCCTGTATTGCTGCAGGAGGTGGTCACATGCCATTAACCAGTTGTCGGAGTGTGTGTGCAAGCGTGTTAAGTTGGAAAAAAGAACAACATTTTTGTCTACTGTCATTCATGTCACAGTCGTTTGTGTGTATTCATTACATTGTTTCTACTTTACTATCACCTGTTTATATAGTTTTGGAAAAATAAATGCTATCTTGCAAAATGTCTTATTGTTGCTTTAATATTGGACACCAGTGTATTTGCTACGTATTTATCTGTCCTCTTCCCCTCACCCCTATCATGTGTCCACACTAACTAAGAATTTGTGTATTGTTGCTTTAGTTTCTTGGAATATAGTTTTTCACTTCTTGTTGTTATTTTTAGGTAATATTTTTGATTGGAAACAAATGTGACTTGGATGCCCAGAGAGATGTAACATATGAAGAAGCAAAGCAATTTGCAGACGAAAATGGCTTGATGTTTGTGGAGGCCAGCGCGAAAACGTGAGTGTCCAGATATGTATATTTTGAAGGATGCAAGGGCTGATGTACCACGTGATTCACAAAGTTGTTGTCAGAAACCTTTAGTTGGCAAGAATAATTTCCTTGTTAGCTTCTGTTATTCCCAGAAATTTAATTGCCCGCCAACTTTGAGTTGTTGTTGTTGTGGTCCTCAGTCCTGAGACTGGTTTGATGCAGCTCTCCATGCTACTCTATCCTGTGCAAGCTTCTTCATCTCCCAGTACCTACTGCAACCTACATCCTTCTGAATCTGCTTAGTGTATTCATCTCTTTGTCTCCCTCTACGATTTTTACCCTCCACGCTGCCCTCCAATGCTAAATTTGTGATCCCTTGATACCTGAGGACATGTCCTACCAACCGATCCCTTCTTCTAGTCAAGTTGTGCCACAAACTTCTCTTCTCAACAATCCTATTCAATACCTCCTCATTAGTTATGTGATCTACCCACCTTATCTTCAGCATTCTTCTGTAGCACCACATTTCGAAAGCTTCTATTCTCTTCTTGTCCAAACTGGTTATCGTCCATGTTTCACTTCCATACATGGCTACACTCCATACAAATACTTTCAGAAACGACTTCCTGACACTTAAATCTATACTAGATGTTAACAAATTTCTCTTCTTCAGAAACGCTTTCCTTGCCATTGCCAGTCTACATTTTATATCCGCTCTACTTCGACCATCATCAGTTATTTTACTCCCTAAATAGCAAAACTCCTTTACTACTTTTAAGTGTCTCATTTCCTAATCTAATCCCCTCAGCATCACCCGATTTAATTTGACTACATTCCATTATCCTCGTTTTGCTTTTGTTGATGTTCATCTTGTATCCTCCTTTCAAGACACTGTCCATTCCGTTCAACTGCTCTTCCAAGTCCTTTGCTGTCTCTGACAGAATTACAATGTCATCGGCGAACCTCAAAGTTTTTACTTCTTCTCCATGAATTTTAATACCTACTCCGAATTTTTCTTTTGTTTCCTTTACTGCTTGCTCAATATACAGATTGAATAACATCGGGGAGAGGCTACAACCCTGTCTCACTCGCTTCACAACCACTGCTTCCCTTTCATGTCCCTCGACTCTTATAACTGCCATCTGGGTCCTGTACATATTGTAAATAGCCTTTCGCTCCCTGTATTTTACCCCTGACACCTTCAGAATTTGAAAGAGAGTATTCCAGTTAACGTTGTCAAAAGCTTTCTCTAAGTCTACAAATGCTAGAAACGTAGGTTTGCCTTTCCTTAATCTTTCTTCTAAGATAAGTCGTAAGGTTAGTATTGCCTCACGTGTTCCAACATTTCTACGGAATCCAAACTGATCTTCCCCGAGGTCCGCTTCTACCAGTTTTTCCATTCGTCTGTAAAGAATTCGCGTTAGTATTTTGCAGCTGTGACTTATTAAACTGATAGTTCGGTAATTTTCACATCTGTCAACACCTGCTTTCTTTGGTATTGGAATTATTATATTCTTCTTGAAGTCTGTGGGTATTTCGCCTGTCTCATATATCTTGCTCACCAGATGGTAGAGTTTTGTCATGACTGGCTCTCCCAAGGCCATCAGTAGTTCTAATGGAATGTTGTCTACTCCCGGGGCCTTGTTTCGACTCAGGTCTTTCAGTGCTCTATCAAACTCTTCACGCAGTATCTTATCTCCCATTTCATCTTCATCTACATCCTCTTCCATTTCCATAATACTGTCCTCAAGTACATCGCCCTTGTATAAACCCTCTATATACTCCTTCCACCTTTCTGCCTTCCCTTCTTTGCTTAGAACTGGGTTGCCATCTGAGCTCTTGATATTCATACAAGTGGTTCTCTTCTCTCCAAAGGTCTCTTTAATTTTCCTGTAGGCAGTATCTATCTTACCCCTAATGAGACAAGCCTCTACATCCTTACATTTGTCCTCTAGCCATCCCTGCTTAGCCATTTTGCACTTTCTGTCGATCTCATTTTTGAGACGTTTGTATTCCCTTTTGCCTGCTTCATTTACTGCATTTTTATATTTTCTCCTTTCATCAATTAAATTCAATATTTCTTCTGTTACCCAATGATTTCTATTAGCCCTCGTCTTTTTACCTACTTGATCCTCTGCTGCCTTCACTACTTCATCCCTCAGAGGTACCCATTCTTCTTCTACTGTATTTCTTTCCCCCCATTCCTGTCAATTGTTCCCTTATGCTCTCCCTGAAACTCTCTACAACCTCTGGTTCTTTCAGTTTATCCAGGTCCCATCCCCTTAAATTCCCACCTTTTTGCAGTTTCTTCAGTTTCAATCTGCAGTTCGCAACCAATAGATTGTGGTCAGAATCCACATCTGTCCCTGGAAATGTCTTACAATTTAAAAACTGGTTCATAAATCTCTGTCTTACCATTATATAATCTATCTGATACCTATTAGTATCTCCAGGATTCTTCCAGGTATACAACCTTCTTTTATGATTCTTGAACCAAGTGTTAGCTACGATTAAGTTATGCTCTGTGCAAAATTCTACCAGGCGGCTTCCTCTTTCATTTCTTCCCCCCAATCCATATTCACCTACAATGTTTCCTTCTCTCCCTTTTCCTACTGACGAATGCCAGTCACCCATGACTATTAAATTTTCGTATCCCTTGAGTATCTAGTACTTATTTCACTTCCCATATGTTCATAAGCTGGTAAATGTTCTATAAGCACTACTGTTTAAGAAGACTACTTAAAACTGTGTACCATTGCCTTTTTACAGTCTATCCCTCCAACCTGCATCAGAGTACAGTGTAAGTTTGTGATTTTTATCACTGAGCATATGATAATATGGTAACTACTGCTATATCATTATTAAGTTAGCAAAGCCTCGTAACTAAAAAAAAGTGTCAGTTTTGAGTTAAACTTTTCATCAGTTTAAGAGATTTCCCACATAAGGTGAAAAACCCCATATTTTAATACAGGTATGCTCAGCTCTTCAGTGACAAAATATCAAAAGCTTGTATCATGTAATATTCAAATCCCAGTGCATAAAACCTCATTTCAGAAGAATGTTTCTGCATGGAAATGTACAGTGTTTCATGCTGTGTTATGTAATAATTATTTGGTTTGTTCAAAATATTTACTACATTCTTTGTGTGGAATTAATTTTCATTCTGAAGCAGTGTGTGCTGATTTTAAACTTCCTGACAGATTAAAATTGTGTTAGATCAGTACTCGAACCTACAACCTTTGCCTTTCATGGACAAGTCCTCTACCAATTGAGCTGTCCAAGCATGACTCAAGAGTTGGCTAAGCTGTGTCTCCACAATATCATTTCTTCCAAGAATGCAAGCCCCACAAGCTTGAAGGAGCTGTGATGTTCGAAAGGTAAGAGATGAGGTACTGGCAGAAGGCGGACTGTGAGGGTAGGTCATGAATCCTGCTTGCTCAGCTCAGTAGGTACAGCAGTTACCTGCAAAATCCAAAGGTTCCAGCTTTAAGTCCTGATCCAACACACAGTCTCAATCTCCCAGGAAGTTAAATTCTGTGTGTAATTTAACAGCATTATAGAGTACTGATTAATATGCAATACCGTATTTACTCGAATCTAAGCCGCACCCCCCCCCCCCCCCCCCCCCCCCCATGAACCATGGACCTTGCTGTTGGTGGGGAGGCTTGCGTGCCTCAGCGATACAGATAGCCGTACCGTAGGTACACCCACAACAGAGGGGTATCTGTTGAGAGGCCAGACAAATGTGTGGTTCCTGAAGAGGGGCAGCAGCCTTTTCAGTAGTTGCAAGGGCAACAGTCTGGATGATTGACTGATCTGGCCTTGTAACAATAACCAAAACGGCCTTGCTGTGCTGGTACTGCGAACGGCTGAAAGCAAGGGGAAACTACGGCCGTAATTTTTCCCGAGGGCATGCAGCTTTACTGTATGATTAAATGATGATGGCGTCCTCTTGGGTAAAATATTCCGGAGGTTAAATAGTCCCCCATTTGGATCTCCGGGCGGGGACTACTCAAGAGGATGTCATTATCAGGAGAAAGAAAACTGGCGTTCTACGGATCGGAGCGTGGAATGTCAGGTCCCTTAATTGGGCAGGTAGGTTAGAAAATTTGAAAAGGGAAATGGATAGGTTAAAGTTAGATATAGTGGGAATTAGTGAAGTTTGGTGGCAGGAGGAACAAGACTTCTGGTCAGGTGACTACAGGGTTATAAACACAAAATCAAATAGGGGTAATGCAGGAGTAGGTTTAATAATGAATAGGAAAATAGGAACGCGGGTAAGCTACTACAAACAGCTTAGTGAACGCATTATTGTGGCCAAGATAGATACGAAGCCCACACCTACTACAGTAGTACAAGTTTATATGCCAACTAGCTCTGCAGATGACGAAGAAATTGAAGAAATGTATGATGAAATAAAAGAAATTATTCAGATAGTGAAGGGAGATGAAAATTTAATAGTCATGGGTGACTGGAATTCGAGTGTAGGAAAAGGGAGAGAAGGAAACGTAGTAGGTGAATATGGATTGGGGCTAAGAAATAAAAGAGGAAGCCGCCTGGTAGAATTTTGCACAGAGCACAACTTAATCATAGCCAACACTTGGTTTAAGAATCATGATAGAAGGTTGTATACATGGAAGAACCCTGGAGATACTAAAAGGTATCAGATAGATTATATAATGGTAAGACAGAGATTAAGGAACCAGGTTTTAAATTGTAAGACATTTCCAGGGGCAGATGTGGACTCTGACCACAATCTATTGGTTATGACCTGTAGATTAAAACTGAAGAAACTGCAAAAAGGTGGGAATTTAAGGAGATGGGACCTGGATGAACTGAAAGAACCAGAGGTTGTACAGAGTTTCAGGGAGAGCATAAGGGAACAATTGACAGGAATGGGGGAAAGAAATACAGTAGAAGAAGAATGGGTAGCTTTGAGGGATGAAGTAGTGAAGGCAGCAGAGGATCAAGTAGGTAAAAAGACGAGGGCTAGTAGAAATCCTTGGGTAACAGAAGAAATATTGAATTTAATTGATGAAAGGAGAAAATATAAAAATGCAGTAAATGAAGCAGGCAAAAAGGAATACAAACGTCTCAAAAATGAGATCGACAGGAAGTGCAAAATGGCTAAGCAGGGATGGCTAGAGGACAAATGTAAGGATGTAGAGGCTTATCTCATTAGGGGTAAGATAGATACTGCCTACAGGAAAATTAAAGAGACCTTTGGAGAGAAGAGAACCACTTGTATGAACATCAAGAGCTCAGCTGGAAACCCAGTTCTAAGCAAAGAAGGGAAAGCAGAAAGGTGGAAGGAGTATATAGAGG